>NW_009235175.1:0-13137 GCF_000690835.1 Fulmarus glacialis
TATAGGCTGGGCAGAGAATGGATTGAGAGAGGAGCCCTGAGGAGAAGGACCTGGGGGTCTTGGTTGATAAGAAGCTCAACATGACCCAGCAATGTGCGCTTGCAGCCCAGAAAGCCAAACGTATCCTGGGCTGCATCAAAAGAAGCATGACCAGCAGGTCGCGGGAGGTGATTCTTCCCCTCCACTCTGCTCTCACGAGACCCCACGTGGAGTGCTACATTCAACTCTGGGGTCCCCCATGGACTTGTTTGAGTGAGTGCAGAGGAGGGCTATGAAGGTGATCAGAGGGCTGGAACACCTCTCCTATGAAGACAGGATGAGAGAGTTGGGGTTGTTCAGCCTGGAGAAGAGAAGGCTCCAGGGAGACCTTCTAGCAGCCTTCTAGTACTTGAAGGAGGCCTACAAGAAAGCTGGAGAGGGACTTTTACAAGGGCATGTAGTGATAGGACAAGGGGTAATGGCTTTAAACTGAAAGAGGGTAGATTTAGATTAGCTACAAGGAAGAACTTCTTTACTGTGAGGGTGGTGAGGGCACTGGAACAGGTTGTCCAGAGAAGTTGTGGATGCCCCATCCCTGGAAGTGTTCAAGGCCAGGTTGGGTGGGGCTTTGAGCAACCTGGTCTAGTGGAAGGTGTCCCTGCACATGGCAGGGGGCTTGGAACTAGATGATCTTTAAGGTCCCTTCCAACACAAACCATTCTATGATTCTATGATTCTACAACTCTATGATTGTTTAGCCCTTTGCAACATAATAATGAATATTTTATGATCAGTGGCCTCAGTTCTGAGTACTGGCTCCACTGCTCTGAATCCAAGTTTTACCTTTGCAGATTGATAACAAGTCTACAACTTTTCTTAAGGGTAATCTTTGATCTTATTGAAAGAAAGGTGAAGCTATGATATTCTTAATGTCCTTGCAGAAGCTGAGAATGCCATGTATGATTTCTGTGGTGATACTAAGGAACCTATACACATATCTGTATGGGCCATAAGACACAAAATGAAATAGATTTTGGAAGCTGGCACCATCAATATTTCTCCACAGTTCCAACTGATTGCATCTGTAGGCAGATATTTTTCTGTCATTGAGCAGTTTCATTCCTTTCATGCGTATTTTTAGCTGCCTAGGTCTCTTCAATAAATTCTATTTTTCAGATGTAGCTTGAGCATTTCAATTGCAAATGTGGATAAACAGATGGGATAGAAAGACTGGATAAGTCTTTCTGAATGTATTTTTTGTGAGAATTTGCAGGTTTTCAGTGCCTTCCATTCATTTGTTAGGTACATTACTTGATTTCAATCATACTTAACAAACCTAAGGTATAATCTTACATTTTTGAAGTGCTTCCTAGTCATAGACAGAAATTTATATTAATTTCTTTTTCTTAAGAAGAACATATCCATGCATAAATCAGAACAATCTGTTTCAAGCTTGCAATCTCCCTTTTATTTTTTAATTTTTTTCTTAATAAAACAAGATAGGAATCAGTACTGCCTAAAGTTTCACTCACTATGTTTAAATATTTCTTTTGCTAATCTTGTCTTTATTTCTCCACAAATGTTGAATTAAAGTTAATGAGGTAATTTCAATATACAGTATTATTTAAGTCAATAGAGATACGGGTATCTAAATTGGAGTTCTGCACTATGGAAGACAACAATTGCATCTGAAATGTCATAAAAGGAATGTGGTAAGCTGGTTTTAGCACTTTCAGGTATACGCACTAGTTTACTAAGAGCGACATAAAAATGCAAGAATATAACACTCTCTCTTCCCTTCTCCCCCTTCCTTCCACTCTTCCCCCTGCCCCTTCTTCCTCTCTTTCTTTCATTTATTCATTTTAATAGCAATCAGTAACTAGCATTTACTGTTGCAGCTTTATCTTAGGCTTCCCTAAGGTGCCTGAGGAAAGAGAGAAACAACACAGGAAAATGGTTTCTTGCTTGTTAGGCATTAACATGTGGTCTGTGCTTTTGTCTTCCCTCCCCTCATTTTTACCAAGTTCTGTATTTTAGATTGTTAGAAATTTGAGGACACTATATATTTTAATCAGTGCTGGGTCTCTCCGAGGTGTCACACTTTACATAATGGGCGAATAAAAAGTAAAATACCCAGCCACCCCAGGAGGATCCAACATTTTCCGCACATTCCATTAAATACATGGTCTTCTTTTGTGAAATTATAAATCAGCTTCCCTCCTCATCTTTTGACTCTCTTCAGAAAAATTCTGCCTTGCTATCTGTAAGTCCAGGCACTTCAAATCCTTTTATGGCATCATGATAAAATCTGCTGTCTTAGAGTTGTGTTCTTCAACAGCATTTAGTGGGGTATCAAGTACTTGTCTTAAGCGTGTACTGAATTAAAGTTAGCCTTTAAATGTGCACATCTGAGCTTAAAATACATATTAGGAAGAAGTCTAAATGCTTTGAGAAAGCATTTGGAGATTAGGGAAGAATAAAGGTATTTTCTTGTCAAGTTATGTTTGTATAAACTAATTGTTTATTATCAGTCACATCAGAAATGTTGGATATAATAGTGTTTATACATTCTAGGTCACCTAAATATCTTCTAAAATTATTATGTTTGGGGCTTTGGGGGTGGGGAGATGGGGTTTTTTGGAATTTATTTGTGGGGATTTTTTTCTTTGCCTTTCTGCAATTTAATTTTATTCTTTTTTTCTGACTTATTTAGAATCACAGGATGGTATGGGTTGGAGGGGACCTCTGGAGGTCATCTGGCCCAACCTCCTGTCCAAACCAAAGCCAACTTAGATTAGTTCTCTCAATTCTTTCTGAAATATATCACCATTAAGTCATTTCCCCCCTTCCGTTTCTGTTATGCATTTTTAATATTTATATTTTTAATGGACGCCCTTCTGAGTGTTCTTCAAGACATATTGGTTTTCTTCCAGCTTCCAGTTTTAATGCCGCCTATTCTCAGCAAAATCTTGTTAATTTCTTGAGCCTGAAGATTGAACCTGCTTTGATTTGGTCAGAGCCAGAATTCTTTTCTTGCAGGCTTATGGTGCAGAATGAAAACTTTTATCTCCCCTCAAAAACTTAGGAAGGATTTTTGTAAAAGTTAGTTGTATAATCTTTTTGCTATAAAACCAGTTCGAAATTGATAAACAAATTCGCGTATTTCTTTGTAAATAATATTTTTTTAGTTTAGAAATGATTCATAAAACAACTGTCCTAGGACATTACTATTTCATAGTAGGATTCCATCCTATGAAAATAGGGGTTTTTTACACCAATTTTCTTCAGGTAAAGAAGTCAAAGTTCAGTAAGAATAATTACAGAAATAATAAACAATGTGATAACACTGAACTTTTCTTTTTAGGTGACATGGGGCTTTTTGTACTTGGCATAATTATAGAGGAAACCTATAGACATAACAATGTCTATAAAATATCTTCTTCACATGTAATTTCACAGATTTTTTCCCCAGTCAGTCCTAACAAAGCTTTTCTGTTTTAAGGATAATGTTAGTGGACATAATTTCCTACATGATCTAAGACAGCATTTCTTCTGGCTTTTATCCTCTTTCTTTGTACAAGCTCTAGATATCATGACAAGACTATTTTGAGGACTGGGAAAATCTATCAAGCAGGTAATTTGACCTTTCTTTCATTGTTTATAATAGAATTATTATGAAAGAAGAAACTCTAAAATATTTTTTTCTGCAAGCTGACATGCCATTAGGAAGAGAATTGTGAATTTTTTTTAAGCATTAACCTGAATTTTAATCCAGCATGGCAGAAGCTGTAGGTCTTTAACAGTCTTAATTTATTGTCATGTAACATTTGCATTAACATAGACTTTGAATGCTAATAGACTTTGTTGTGTCCTGATGATTCTTTGAGTCTGATTTAATACAACTGTCATAGCTCACCAAAATAGATTACCAAAAGTTTCAGCAGCACAATACTAGTAACTTTTTTTTGTTTCCCTGATCAAAGTACAAATGATTACATGAAGTCAGAGAAATGAGGATTATATCAATCTATCAATTTCTTTGCCATTTCAGAATTGTGTGTTCCCTGAAGTACTTAATACAGTAGCAATGAGCAAATCTAGATCAGAGGAGATGATACAGGTCTGTGGGGCAACAGTGATCAGGTGTGGATACAAATCACATCTCAAAACTGAATAGTTGTTCAAAACTGAAAAGAAAAAGAAAAAAACCCTCATCAAAATCAAAGAATATAATTATTTTCAGCAGGCTTCTTTATGTCAGACCAAGTATAAAGGGTCAAATATCACTTTAAAGGTGAAATGACAGAAAAGATTTTGTTGAAGCTAATGGCAAAACTTAGAGTGAATTCTGTAAGATTAGACTGCATGTGAAGAAAAATCCTGAGTGGAAGAAAGAAAAAAAGGAATGGAATTATCCTCTTGGTGACCTATGTGAAGGATATATTTTAGCCTGAGGAGTCAACTTAAATAGAAGAGTTAGCAAAAACTAATACACCAGATTTATTTTTCTGACTCTTGCTTTCCCTTAGCAGAAGCTGGACTTGTAAAATTACTTCCACTTTATGAAATGTTTAATGTATTAATATTTCTTTTTATGATGATTTAGAATAAACTGAAATCTTACAACCAATATTCACAAAATAAATTACCTTGTGCTGAAAAGTTTCCATTGGATGGAAACCAATTTCATATATAGTGAGAGAGAAAAAAAGTAAGTGACATCTGCTTATAACAGAAAGCCCCCTGATTCATTTATAGATAACTGCACTATGTCTGATCTGGGAACATGAACAAAGATTTCTCAAAATTTGACCATTACTTATAGAATTCCTTATCTGGAAAATCTATTAATTTCATAAAATAAACACAGAACAAGGTCTACTAACATATAATGCATTTCAAGTACAAGATAATCCATTTATGATTATATATTTCTGGGATAACTTAATGTCACGTCAATGTTCATAAGTGAAGCATAGAGAATAAAAATGTTTTATTCATAAACACATATACATTTCTTCCCCTCCCATGACATTTTTACTAACTTCAATAATTTAAGTTTAACATAAGAAAAAGTAAATTACAATTTTCAAACCTGGAAGCCTAATTTCCAGTGCTAAATATTCACCCTAGATATCTGGAAAACTGGACAGGATCTTGAAATGTACATATCAAATGGAGTTTTAAGTGAGAAAAGTGACCATTAGGGCCTTTCATAACTGTTTGAAATACAAGCTTTCAGTAAAACAAAAAGGTACACATTTTAAGATTCTGTTAAGCTTTCACCTTGGAAGCTGAAATTCAATTTATCATTAAATATACCATTTTGTTCTTTACATCCACTATAACCCCATTGTGTGCTTAATTATAGCAAATTAACAGTATGGTTTTATGTCTGGGTTTTTTTGGTGGTTTTGTTTTGTTTTGTTTTTTGTACGAAAGAAACAGCCAGTAATACATAGAAAACAAATGAAGCCTCTCCACTTTTCTGAATCTTTTCTTATTTCAGCTTTCTTCTGTGCAGTCTTATAACATTATAGGACATTCCATATCGTATCTGGGATGCTGTTACTGAGGTCAAAGGGTAATTGACGGAATTTGTCATGATTTTGTAGAAAAGAAATATGAGTTTTGGCAAAATTTACCTATTTTCTCTCCCTATTCTTAAGACAGCAATTTACATACTTTAAACAGGTTTTAAATAAAGGTGCATTTACTTACGATATAAAATTAATGGAAAAAGAAAGAAGAAATATATACATAATATTAAAAAATCCAGAAGTCAGATGGTTCTATTCATAGTAGCATTAACAGGTGATAAAAATGGTGCTTATGAATCCCCAACCACACCGCATGATGCAGGACAAACATAGTACTGTTTTAGAGCTTTCATATCTCCGTATGGGAAATCTTGTGGATAGGTGCATATATGCTGTAAAAGGCATGCACTACTGAAGTGCACGTACTAGCCCATTGCATAGACAACCAGCACAGGAATGCTTTGTTGATGTGTTCTGGATAAGCTGAACCCACAACTTATGTAGAACTAATTCAATGAATGCTCAGTAGATTCTAAATGATCCTGCTGGATTCAGAGAGCAAGTGCTGTAGCAAGTCTCTTAAATAAGACTCTCAGATCTCATACATTTTTTTTTCCCCACATGCATGTATATTACATATAAATTTTTTACCCAAAGACTTTAGTTCTGATCTTTTGGGCTCAAAAATACAAGTTTATACCATGTGCCAAGAGGATTCTTACCCTGCTGCTGATGTACTCTGCTTTCATTTTCATTACTAGAAGTTATAAAATTCAGAAGTTTGGGCATTTATAGAAAAGTTGTGTGTCTTCTCCTTTTCTTTTTGCTTCTATGAATCTTGCAGAGCAAAGACACGAATGTATAAAACCTCTCCTGATTATTTCATTGGGCTACATGGGTAATTACAGAATAGATGATGGAATAGTATGAAGATTGAGAGAAAATTCTTAAAAGTAATCTGAGTTTGTCTTTCTTAAAGTATATGCTCATTAGTAGTCTGTCATTTTTTTATGCAGAAGTTTCTAGGATGACTCCAAGGCTGTTCTTAGACTCATAGGGGTCCCCAGTAAACTCCAAAGTAAAAACCCTTTTTTCTTCCCTGCTGTATTTTCATGACTTAGACTGTTACGTTATTGTCAAATGAAATGTCTCTTCTCTTCACCATTCAAGAGGTCTAGTACCTCAAACCATCATCTTTTTAACTTCTCCATAACTTTAATATCTGTGACTTATGGCTATTGCTTATAGAGAAAGTATATGTGCTTGCACCCTTGTACCTTAAGTGGGTAACATATATTGCCCATGCATTTGCTGTTTGTTTTATACATAAAAATAATTTTTAAAAATCACCATTTTGCCATTTCTTCTCTTGTTCCAATAATGTCTTGTATGTTTGATAGTACACTATTTGCAGTGAGGGGTAGGATCTCATCTCCGTGCTGTCCCCTGTAGCATAGGACTTAATGCTCCTGTCTAATAAACAGGAACATCTGGGGCTCTGGTGAATGTTGGGCTCTTTCTAGTTTTCTTGGAAAGGAAATATTGGAGTTTATTGAATACAATATAGGAACTTGTGGTGGGTTGACCTTGGCTGGACACCAGGTGCCCACCAAGCCTCTCTATTAATCCCCTCCTCAGCCAGATGCGGGGGGAGAGAAAATGAGATGGAAAAAACCTTGTGGGTCAAGACAAAGACAGTTTAATAAAGCAAAAGCAAAGGTGGCACATGGAAGCAAAGGAAAATAAAAGATTTATTCTCTACTTCCCATCAGCAAGCGATCTCCAGCCGCTTCCCGGGAAGTAGGGCTTCAGTAAGCATAGCAGTTGCTCCAGAGACAAACATCATAACAACGAATGCCCCCCTCCTCCTCCTTTCTCTCAGCTTTTATTGTTGACCAGATGTCATATGGTATGGCATATCCCTTTGGTCAGTTTGGGTCAGCTGTCCTGGCTATGTCCCCTCCCAAGATCTTGCCCACCCCCAGCCTACTGGTGAGGGGGGAATATTGGAGAGACAGCCTTGATGCTGCGCAAGCACTGCTCACCAGATAACACTGGTGTGTTATCAACACCTTTCTAGCTACCAGTACAAAGCACAGCACTATGAGGGTTACTATGGGGAAAACTAACTCCATCTCAGCCAAACCCAATACAGAAATGCAACAGAAATAAATGTCCGTTGCTGCTGTGTGTGTGGCTATGAATGAGAACATAACAATATCTACATCTCTATTCATAGAGTCATAGAGTTCAGAGTTAGTACTGACCTACTTAGTAATCTTGTCAACCTCCAAGCCCCACATGGATGGTCATTTGTGTATTTTCATCACAAAAGAAAATGGAAAACTGCATTGTAAATTGACTATTCAGCTGGCAATAGTTCTGAGTTCCAAGGCATTTGAAAGCTTCATGTACAGTACTTGTGCCATTCAGACCCTAATATCTTGTGGGCAAGAATGAGAGCTCAATGGGAACTGCACAGTAAGAAAACAGAGTGAAGGAAACTATATGTGACCAACAGCTTGCTATCACATTTGTTGCCAGCACACAGCTGGTTTATGCACTACCCTAATGAATTAAGAAAACCCTGATCTTTGATCTCCATGTACAAGATTTTTGTCAGAAAACCAAGGGGAAATTGCAAGTTCCCAAGTATGTATCTTAGTAAAGAATCCTTTGAAAAAAAAGTCTTTGTTAAAAAAGTAGAGAACATTTTGTTTCCCCTTATACTCACAGTTTTAACATGAGGTTTTTGAACACCACATTGCTACAGGAAGTGGAAAAGTAGAATAATGTTTTTCACCAACTTTTTGTATTATAATGTTAACTTTCGTATCGCCATAGTACCTAGCGGCCAGTTCTCAGTGTACGCATCATTGTACGAAAACAAAGCCAGGAAAAAAGGTCCCTATTCTAAGTGATTTGCAATATAAGCAGAAAAACAGATGAGTATGACAGCAATTGTTTCAACACAGCAGCTCTGGAACAGTGTTAGGGGTTATGTAAGTTTTACAGAAAAGGAAAGAAAAAAAAAAAATACAGATTAAAAATAACTAGCCTGGAAAAAATCTGTGGGATTGTATTCTGGTATTCCCAGTGAGAAGGGCAGCATAAGGTGCTAAGGTAAGCGAGTACAACAAGGTGATAGAAAGAACCATATCAGAGGATAATTCCAAATGTTGAAGGTGAAAGACATGTTGGGTAGGTTGGGGATAATCCATGATGTGCTTGAAATTGAAGATAAGTGGTTTGCTTGATTCAATGGAGAAGTGGAAGCCAGCAGACCATCAAGAAGGGTGACACTGTCAAAGTGACAAAAAAAATCTCTGCAGCTTCATTTCAAATAGACAAAAGTTGTGTGAGACCACAGTTGTCACAACCAGAAAGAAAAGGATGGTTCAGTAATTAACAAGTTGACAGGAGCCAGGATGAGAGTTTTAGGTATGTGGCTGGACAGAAAAGACTGGTCCTTAAAGAATTAGCAAATACAGAAGTGAGGACCTAAAGTGCTTTGACCTAAGTCAAAGATACATCCAAGCAATGGTCCAGAGTAACAAGAAGAATGATGTGATTAGAAAACATGGCATCCGAGAAAAGGGAAGCTAGAGAAAATAATTTAAAAATGACATTTTTCTGTAATTCATGCTGAACATTGATAAACTGGTGTTCCCTGAACAACTGACCCTGCAACCGCTCATTGGAAGAGACAGCAAGGGGCGGAGCCTGCACCCAGCAGCAGGGGAGATTTACGCAGGCAAAACCAACCAGCCCAGCTGATTGCAACAGACCAGCATATATATTCCCAACGGGCAGGCATGTGGCAGCGGGCAGGCCTGTGGCAGCATGGTGACCACCTGGCAAAAAACATTGTCCTCTGCTTCTCCTGAGTTTCTAGCACATGGTAAAACCAATGCAGCCATACAGACAGAGCTCCTGTTCAAGCATGCAACCACCCAGGTTTCTGGCTGTGGGATGTGTGAAGGGATATTCCTAGAAGTGGAAAGTGACTGCAGACAAGACAGGGGGAGGTGCAACCAGACTGGTGAAGTGCTCTGTTTGGTGGCCAAGCTGCAGGAGGAGATGGGCAGACTGAGGAGTATTCTAGAGTCTGAGAGAGAGATTGATCAGTGGAGCTGTACTCTGCCATCTATGATGCATAGAAACCAACTCAGCGTGGCCACTACAGAGGCAGGTCCTGGACCTGCTTTGTGCCAGGAGGAAGGCAGTGTAACAAGGGTTAAGGAGGGGTGGAAGAAGGTTACAGCACGGAGCAGTAAGAGAAATCCCTCCTTACCCTCTAAGTTACCCTTTAAGATACCCTTACAGAACAGGTACAAGGCCCAGGGTATGGTAGATGAAGGGCATAATGAGAAAGAGGAGGGACCTGAGCAAGCCGCCTTGCCAAGATCAGAGAAATCAACCCCTCACAACAAAACCTGCACTAAGACCAGCGCCAAGAAGAAACAACGACGAGTTATGGTCATTGGTGATTCCCTCTTGTTTGGAACGGAAGCACCTGGTTTGCAGACTGGACTCTCTTTTCAGGGAATTTTGCTGCCTCCCTGGGGCCCGAATTAGGGACATCACCACAGGACTGAGAAGCCTAGTCCAACCTTCAGACTACTATCTATTTTTGCTTTTTCATGTGGGTATAAAACCAGAAAGTCTGAGGTCAATCAAAAGAGATTTCAGAGCCCTGGGAAAAATGCTAAAAAATTCGGGAGCACAGGTAGTGTTTTCCTTAATCCACCCAGAAACAGGTAAGCCCAGGATATCAATACCTGGCTCCAGAACTGGTGCTTGTGCCAAAACTTTGGGTTTTTAAGCCATGGAAGAGACTTTGAGAGACAAGGTATGCTGGGGCCTGACAGGATCCACCTGCCCCGATGGGGAAAACGGGTCTTTGGGCATAAGCTGGTGGGACTGATCAAGACAGCTTTAAACTAGAATTGATGTGGGAGGGTGATACCAACAGGATTGCAGTAGGCAAGCCAAGGGTTGGCATGGCATCGCCTTAGGGTGGCAATGCTAGTGGGAATATTTATGCTGCTCCTGGGAGCACGGAGGGCTCAGGAGCGTATCTAAAATGCTTGTACACCAACACACGCAGTATGAGAAAAAAACAGGATGAACTGGAAGCGTTAGTCAGCTCCCTGAGCTACGATATCATTGGTATTAGTGAGACTTGGTGGAATGAGTCCCACGATTGGAGTTCTGGGATGGAGGGCTACAGGCTATTCAGGAGGGATAGACAGGGCAGGTGAGTTGGAGGTGTCTTACTGTACATAAGGGAGAGGTTTGATTGTACAGCCCTTAGTGATGATGTGGTTGAGAGCCTCTGAGTGAGGATTAAGGGGATGGAAAACAAAGGAGATGTTGTAGTGCTGTTGACACTCTAGAGGGACAAGAGGTCTTGCAGAGGGATCTAGATAGATTGGAGCACTGGGCTATGACTAATGGGTTGAAATTTAACAAGTCGAAATGCCAGATTCTGCACCTAGGATAGAGTAACACCAGGCACAAGCATAAATTGGGAGAGGAGCGGCTGGAGAGCAGCCCTGTAGAAAGGCATCTGGGGGTGATGGTTGACAGCAGGCTCAATCTGAGTCAGCAGTGTGCCCTGGCAGCCAAGAGGGCAAACCACATCCTGGGGTGCATCAAACACAGCATAACCAGCCGGTCAAAAGAGGAGATTATCCCGCTGTATTCAGCGTTAGTACGGCATCACCTTGAGTTCTGGGCACAACACTTTAAGAAGGATGCCAACTTTAAGAAGGATGTGGAGGTCCTTGAATGCGTCCAGAGGAGGGCAACAAAGCTGGTGAAAGGGCTGGGAGGCATGTCCTATGAGGAGCAGCTGAGGACTTTGGGCTTGACTAGTTTGGAGAACAGGAGGTTGAGGGGGCAACCTTATTGCTCTCTACAGCTTCCTGAGGAAGGGACATGAGATGGAGGTGCTGAGCTCTTCTCCCTGGGATCCAGTGATAGGACATGTGGGAATGGTTCAAAGCTGTGCCAGGGGAAGTTTAGACTTGACATTAGGAAGCATTTCTTCACCAAGAGCGTGGTCAAACACTGGAACAGGTTTCCTAGGAGGTGGTTGATGCCCCAAGCCTGTCAGTGTTTAAGAGGCATTTGGACAATGCCCTTAACAACATGCTTTAACTTGGTCAGCCCTGAAGTGGTCAGGCACTTGGATGAGGTGATCGTTGTACGCCCCTTCCAACTGAAATAATCTATTCTCGTCTATTCTATTTTAAATGGCCATGAGAAGATTTCTGAGGTACAATGCAATTTTTTGTACTATCTTTGTAGAATACAATTACTGGGGTCAAAGTACACAATAAAGTATTTGAATATTAATGAAATAATATTTAAGAAAAATGAGCCAAGCATAATTTTTAACAGAACAAAACAAAATTGCAAGTGGTTTCATTAAAATACCAGAATACCAAAAATAATCCAAGAGCCAAGTTTTCTTTTCCACTGAAATCCTTACAACTCCAAACTGTCTGAACCCATCTGGCAAAAATAAAGTGGTATCCTTGAGGCAGTCTAATTTAGTTGGTGGTGATCACAGAGAGACAAATGTAATTCCTACTTTCTTTTGTCTTTACTTGAAGGCTGAGAATGAAGGCAATGTCTGACAGTGCTGTAATTTTTCTCCCAGAGTGGTAGTGTGCAGGGAAGGTTCACTGTTCAAACTTATTTTTATTAATAATTATAAAATCGTTTTCTTGGTCTACAAGAAAGCAAGAAAGCAAACTACTTCTATTCATTTACATAACCTTAACAACACCCCAGTATCTTTATGGAATCGTTGGCTATATTGAGATATCTTAGATTTTAGAGTTTTTCAGATGAATTGCTGAAGCACAGAATCACAGAATGGTTGAGGTTGGAGGTACCCTCTGGCGTATCAGTTACTCCTCCCAGTTTTGTGTCATCAGTAGCCTTGCTGAGGATACACTCTGCCCCATCATCCAGATCATTAATGAAGATGTTAAACAGGATTAGACCCAGTATTGACTCCTAGGGTACACCGCTAGTTACTGGCCTCCAACTAAACTTCATTACATTGATGACCACCCTCTGAACTTGTTAGTTTCAGTCCACCTCACTGTCTGCTCATCCAGCCTGTACATCAACAGCTTGTCTACGAGTATCTTATGGGAGACAGTGTCAAAGGACTTACTGAAGTCCAGTTAGACGATATCCACTGCTGCCTGGAACTGAAACTATGAGCCACCTGAAACTGCTTTTCTTGGTCGGTAAATCAGTGGGATCTTAAATCTGTTTTGCCTTTTGTGCTAATGACTGGGAATATTTTCGGCACTATAAAGCCTATTTACTAACAAATTGAAACCCTTTTCTTCTCTTTCACTGTTGACTCATTTTGTGTTGGTAGGTGCTTCCTTAGCAGAATTGATTTCTTTTAACTGTCCACGTTTCTCTTAACTGTGGCTTCTGTGGAAAACTTCTAATGCAAATCCCATGACTACAATACCTAGTGGAACATAAAATATATATAAATTATAACTTAAGCATAAAGACATTTAATTGTAGCTTTTTATAAAATGCAATGTATAAATAAATGTACAAAAATATATGTATAAAT
>NW_009235176.1:0-24311 GCF_000690835.1 Fulmarus glacialis
CCTATGGATGTGCAATCGAAGGCAAGATTCAACAAGCGGGAGGCAAAATTAGAAGGAAGGGTTGGTGCTAGGGATGAGCGGCCAAACCGACCACCGCTGCTCGCCCTTTGAAGCGTTGGGTAAGATTGATAAATGGAAATGTGCTCTATAAAAAGTCATTAAATGTTTTAAAATTTTAGGCTAGTTACAGCCTTCACTTATTTATTTTCTCTCAGCCATACAATTTTGAAAGGCTTTGAAGTCCTTTTTTCTGAAGTCACTTGGGCAACCAAAGTCCCAGTGACTTTCAGGCAGAGGGGAACTCCTGGATCCCTTTGCTGCTGTAAGCAGCAGCACGTTGTTTCCTCCTTCATCTAAAGATTCTTGAATACTGCACCTGGGGTCAAATGTTTTTGAGTTAAGATATGCACCGGAGGAGGAGAATGAGGGTGATGCGTCTAAAAAAATCCCAAAACTTTATCTAAAATTGTCCATTTCTATGGCATTCATGACTTTTTTCAAAGGTGATGCTGCTAAGTACTTTATATACCAGTAAAATGTGAGTTTATGTGACAATGATTTTGACGCTTTAGATGTACTAACAAAACATTTCAGCCTAGACAGGCCTCTGCTCAGTTTATGTGTTTATAGGTATTTGGGGGAAAAAAATAGCCAGTTTTAGCTGTTTGTGAATCTCTAAGGACAACTTTCATTTACACAGTGTCTGCAATCAGCCGTGATATCATGTCCCCGTGATCGGCACCGTTCGGCAATGCCGGTGTGCCAGAAATGCCTGTCGGTGTCCAGGAGGGATGACCAGGCGGGGTTACCCCACGCCGAGCTGCAACCGAACAAGAGCCGAGGTATTTTCTAAGCATGATCTGTAGCTCTTTTACAGAGATCAGACTTAACGCGTGGACAGGCAAAAAAACCCCAAAATACCTATGGAAAAATCACAAGAGCATTCAGGGTCTGTTTTAGATGGTTGTTTTCCAAGGAGCCTTAACCTGGCCTTTTTTGACGAGGGGAGATGTTTGTGTGCGTCCTCTTCAAGCGTTGACGTCTGAAACCTGCCGGTCGAAGATGCGACGCGGTAAAATCCCAGGAAGTGGAAATGAGTTGATCTCAGTAGGTGGGTATTTTTCATGTGTCTAAAAGTATGACATGAGAGCTTTGCAGAGCTGCAATCCTGAAAAAGCTTGACTGCTCCCATTCAGAGGAAATAAATAGGAATTTTTTACTTTGCTTTTACCACTGATAAAGGGCTGGCGTGCCCTGGGGACAGCAAGCCAAGGGAGAAGGAGCAGAGGGAGGAGCACTTGAAAATTTGGCTTCAGTAAATTGTTCCTTAAATTCAATGACTCATGATTTTCTTTCGGTGCATGTGGCTCTCTGTGTATAAACTCCAGCCCAGTCAGGAAAATATCTTTTGGTCATTCGTGAGAGCTAGTAATGGTTTCCCAAGGATTAATTCCTCCTAAAAGATACCGTCTGCATTCCTTTGGAAGATGCCCTCCCACAGGCCCTTACAGTGCTGCACTAAAAATAGTGCTCAGAGCTTTGTTGCGACAGCTCCGTGTTGCAATTTTTATGGCTAGGTAGGTGAAGTCACTTTAATTCACCCAGCTCAATTCACTTAAATTTGCATGATAATGTTGTTAATTATCCATGTATTTCAAACCAAATAATGATTTCACAAAAAGATAAGAGAGAGTCCTGTTTTTCTTTCCTTATATCTTAAAAATGCGCATAGATTTTGCATAATATAAATGCATTTTCTCTGGAATGGAGATTCGTATCTATTGCAGGTGGAGGTGCAAGCTCATCTGGACACTGGGTTGCCATCGTCCAGCTGAGATGCCGCCCTCCAGCCGCTCGCTCGGCACGCACGCTCCAGCGGACCTGACTCGCCGTAGTTTGCTGCCACGTCAGTGCTGACCAAAGGAAGCTGCTGGGAACGTGACTCCAATCCGGGTTAATAATCACAGAAAACCGCTGTGCAAAACGAGCTGCCGCCCGGCTCCTCCGCAGCTCTGGCAGCGGTGCTTGGGAAGAGCAGCAGCTCGCCGCCCGGAGAGCAGACCCTTTCTCTTATCTCCGCGCAGATAAAGCGGCCGGTGGCAAAGGGTGCTTCCTCACGGGCTGCCGCCGTTGGTAAATTCGGTCAGTCTTGGCGGCACGTTTAGTCCTTGACCTTTCCTGCGGTCTGTGCAGATGCAGAAATCGGGGCTGGCGGGAGCTGCCAGGCGGGAGCGAGCACCCTCGACGGGGACGGGGCGGGCAGCACCAGGTATCCCACAGCCACTGCGGCTGTTCAGCCCTTGCCTAACTGTGCACCCCCGCAGCAGGGCACTGCCTTAGAGAGCCCCGAAACCTGGCCCAAAGGAGTAATAAATACAGGGGATATTTTTCCGCCCACCTTTCCTTACATCGCTTTTTTAGTGCATCATCCCAGTTCTCCAGAAAATGCAAGGCACTCTGTCTCTTCTGAGTGAGAAAAGAAGCATCTTTTTTCCATTTTAAAAATGACGTTGTGGAAATGGGGTTGTGCCCCTGCTTTTCTCTTGTCCGGCTTGGTCTGAAGTGTTCTTCTTGTCCCTTCTCCAAAAAACAGACAAGGCGGCCGAGGACAGAGGAGCACTCCCGGTGCCGGAGCGGGAACAGGAGGGTGCCTGGTCTGGATGCCGGGTAGACGGTTAATGAGATTATGGCATTGGGGAACTGAAACTACAGCCTCTGAAAGGGAAAAGATCATCTCTGCTGCTCCCTTCAAAGTTTGACGACTTTGTTTGCTTTGCATGAATGGTTACTGGGCTGGCATGCGGTCGGGTAAAAAAAGTTTCTTGGCCCTTCGAGATGAGGAAACTCATCCTGTGTGAGGGGGTTGGAGACGCATCCTTCCCTGGGAGAGGGAAAGAATGCTCCTGCGGGGACCTGAGCCGTGCCCACCACCCCCGATGTATCTGAGACACGTGAAGCTCCATGTCTGCTAATACTTGAACCAATGTTAATTAAAGCATTTTAATGAGGATGTTTTGACAACTGCGCGTTAGTCTGTGCATGCCCTTCGTGAAATATTAAACATCTCTGCCCTTTCAGCGGCGTCCTCCTCCCCAGAAGGTCTTCCTGCAAATGGGGTTTAATACTCCTGATAATTTCGGAGCTAAAGAAACATGGAGAAATAATCTTCTACAAAAATCTTAATGTGATCTTTGATGTTGCAGTCAAAGGAGCACATGTCAGAAAATGTTTTGCTCTCTTCACTTCATCCTCTTGGATGAAGTGTTTGTGTTTGTTGTTATTTTCCCGTCAGGCATGACAACAAGCAGCTGATTAACTCATTAGCCGAGAGCATCAAAGAGCAGGGCAAGAGCATGAAATCTGCTCCTGCGTCCTCCAGCCTCTCCTTGCAGCTCGGCAGTTTCTGCAGGGCCCGTCTGAGGTACAGAAAGTCACCTCAGTTACTCATGGACAGAAGCGCACCCTGTCTTTCTCGAGCCCATGTCTTCACACTCAGGGACCATGGCTGTGCCGGAGCATCTCAGCCTCCATCCAAAGGGACAACCCAAGCTCCAGCCCACGTGTTCATCATCCAGCGGGCAGAGGTAGCCCCACAGTGTGCCCCCCCATCAAAACACCCCATACCCTATGCCAGGAGCTCCTAAGGGCCACATCGCGTGGAGGGTCCCCTGCAGAGAACCACAGCCATGGGACAGTGAGGGAAAGTGCCACATGGTGATGCTCCAGGTTGAGAGGCCAAACACCACTCGGTGGACAAGTGATGTAGAGAGCACACATGCAGTTTTTCAAAGCTGCTCTTAACTATCCAGCTCGCTGGAGTTGCAGGAGCAACTGGTAATGTCGAGTTTCCCTTGCAGGTTCAGGTCACGTGGAATTATGCTCAAGGTCCGGCAAAGGCGGTAGTTTGCACCTGAGTGCTGCTGCCTTGGGTTGAAGGTGTTTTCTCCCCTGAGTGATGTGCTCCGTCGCAGTGTGGTCTTGAAAAGACCAGCAACGCCCCAGATCTCACTGGTGGAGGGCAACCTGTCTGTCATCTGTATACACCTGCAGCCCTTCAGAAGCAAAGGATTAGCAAATAGTTTGTTGCACACATGGTAAAATCTTGCAGATCCAGGTAATTGTCTAAGCAAGCCCTGCAGTTGTGGCACAGGAGCACAGCAAGCCCAAGGCCTCCCAGGAGTGCTCCCACACAGCAGACACCCAAGAGATCACCAGCAGATCGTGTCTCTTGCCTTCTACCTCCTCTCACTCCTACCCCAAGGTCATGGTCTCTTGCTCTTTCTCCTCTTCACCTCCAACATATACCTCTGTTTACACCCCATCAGCTTCTGCTTCCTCCTTGCTTGCACCCCTCGTCCCAGCGCCTGGGCCCCAGATGTGAGGACCCCAGCAGGACCAAGCCGGCTCTGCCCAGGGGCCTCACCATGCTCTCCCAAAACTTCTTACTTTGGCTTTAACAGCCTCCTAAAACTTCCACCACCCATTAGGCATTAAGTGTCCGCTCCACCCACAACAACTGTGGTTCGCCTGACCTCCTCGAACACGGCTGCTAACGGCAATCGCCGCAGCCCAGTGGGGCTTGAATGCAACCCAACACCATCTTGCAGCTACGCACACAGGAGCCTTCTGAGCAGATGAACGGTTGGTATTTATTGGCAATACTGGGTTCAGGTCCATTATGTGTGGCACTGTCACGAGGGGAAAAGACGAGATTTTGCACCTGTAGAGCTAAAAAGGACTCGCAGATTAGCTCCTTGTTTTTCTCTGAGAGCAAAGGTCTTTGCAAGGAGGTTGCTTGCACTGGCAGCACTGGGGGATCGAAGCTGTTCCTGGAGAACTCATCAGAAAGGTTGATGGGTTGGCAGCATAACCAATGGCAAAATGAGGGAGAGAAGCCTGGCAGGATTAAAGCATTTTTACATCGCTGAATCTCCCGAGTCCCAGCCCTGGCAGCGGGGCCGCTGCTGAGCTCCCGGTTCTCCAGTGTTCTCCTCTCTCCTGCAGCCCAGCGGTTCATTTAGCACCGAGCGAAAAATCAAACACTGAGGTCTTTTGTTTTGCAAATCTGCAACACAAACAGGCATCTTTGCAAAGACCAGTGTGCACTTGCACACCCACCATGGGCTTCGTTAGCACCTGAAGCCCTCTCCTGACACGGCGCTCCACGGAAGGAGACATAAGGAGACATAATCCCAAATGAAGTCATGCAAGGAAATGGTTATATTTTTTTCCCTTTACATAAGGAGCTGCCACAGTGCTCCTGAGAAATAGATAGCCAACAGCAAGCCGCAGGCAGTGTGAGATGACAGATACGTGTTTAAATAATGTCTTTATTCCAGTTCAGCTGAAAAAATAATTATTGAATTTGGGTCTTAAGCCAAGAAGTACCTTTGTTTCTGAGTGCTCATTGATTAAAACATCTTGTGCTTTCAGCTGTGTTCTAATAAAGACACTACATTACCCTTCACACAGAGTATTAAAATAATATCTTATTTGGGAGGAGAGAGGAATTTAGAGAGTGACCTTAATGTTTCTTGAGATTTGAAGAATTTCACCCAGCCTAGAGAAACTCCTACTTCTAAACTCAGGGATTTCTGCTGGAACAGGAAGTTTCTCTCGCATTGTTATCCAGCAAAACGAGCTCTGGATTATATTTAGCTCCATTCATTCAGCACAATGAAAAGTAAGACTCCAGCCAATTTCCTTAAGCAAGTTTATTAATAAGCACTAGCTGTTTGGTGGCTGGTCATTTCTAGGTGGCTGGGGAAGATGATATATGCAGCACAACCTCCCTCCCTCCTCTGAACAAGGTTCCCAGTGGATTCGACCACTCGAAGCACTTTGTAACCTCTACTGGGTACCGGTGCAAGCCTGGCAGCCTAAACATTGTCCCAGATATAGCTTCCAACCCTGCCCTGGTCATTCATGCTCGCTGGCCCATGCTTCACTGGAGCTGCAAACAAATCATCAAGGGCAGTTTAGCAGCTTTTAAGCTAGAGGTAAATAATCTTTCAGGGGCTCCTAACTACGGGCTCGAGGCAGCTCTGTATAAAGCTACTAAAGCTGCAGCTGCTGAGCTGGAGGAAGCCAGCACCGCAGACACTGCAGTAACAGCAAAGACTCCCCCAGCGCATGGGAGCATGTGTTGAAGCCACACGCAAGTCAGGAGCCTTGGGTCAGTCAGTTGGCTATAGCCTGGTCGTAATTCCTGGCTTCATCCATTGCTTTCTACGTATCTAAAGACAAATCACTTGAGGTGTGTCTCTGCTGAGGGCTAGAAAACAGACTTAAGGTTTTATGTGTGGCAAACTTCATGACCCATAACTTTTCATCCATTTTGCTAGCTGTCACTTGGTCTCAAAGTATCTGTAGTGTGTTTAGGATGTGCTGAGCTCAAAATATTTCCTGCCTCTGCCCAACTAATTTAGACTACATGACCTGAAGTTTGGGCTTGCCCTGAAGAAGCGAGCTCCGTACCACCCACCTCCATTTGTAGTCATCAAGGGGAGAGGTCTGGAGCTGACTGTCTCTGCAACACTTTCAGCAGTGGGATATACTTCTCTTTAGGCCCCGAGCTAAAATCAGGCAATACGATGTCTTGGCTTTGTTTGGACAGGAAAAACTAGTTGCTTTCCTCCCACTGGGAGCGATGGTGGGGAAGGGAGTGGAGATGATCTCCTCTGTGGTTCTGCAAAAACGAAGTATAGCAATACGTGGCTGTCCTCTCCCCATCTGGAAGCCATGGTAGGATGCCTTCACAGGTTATGGGTGCAAGGGAAGAAAGAACCTGGGAAGCAACATGTGGCAACCAGAAACCATCGCAACTGGGGGTCAAATGTAGAGGAAGAAGTAATGTTAGTCTAACTTCTCCCGACAAACTGTAAACATCCACATACAAGAAAGAAAAATGATCTGGTACTCTGGAAACTAAACACCAGTCCTGGGAAGGCGGTGGTCAGCATGGTCACGGGTCCTTCACTGGAACAGCTGGAGCAGTTCTTCCCTCAGTGCCCACCTTGCCTCCCCCAGTGCCCATCACGTCAGCAGTCATGGCACTGAGACTTCCCAAAGCTCAGCAGTTTGCACCTTTCAGCCTGCAAACTCGGGCATCGTTGAGGCACATGTTTTAGCCAGATCTGGAAGATCTCAGCCAAAAGGACTGCAAATGGACTTAACTTTTTCTAAGCTGAGACTGTGTGCCATCAGAGCATGGCATCTTCAAAACAGGCACAAAGGAGGTAGGTAAGGCCACCTAAGCCAGCCAAACATGTTATAAAAGCAAGTTATAAAAGTCATAAAATATTAAGCCACAGAATTTCTTCAAATTTTAGCAATGTTCATGTACGTGTATGGTTGGCACTGCTCTGTTATTCCTGCCAAGCACTCAATTAGCACTTGAGTTAATAAGATGTTTTAACGGCTGTTAAATTAATCAACAACTCTGACACTGCTTTCCAGTGTTTTCCAAGGGAAAGATATTCTTTCAGCCCAATTCCTATGTTATCATTGTCACTAATTATTTGTGTTTATTCTCTTTACTACGCTTATTTGATTTCATTTGAAATTAGATGCAGTGATAGGGGACGTAATTTGGTATTTTTCTCTAATGTGCTGAATAGATGAGGATTAGAGCTCCACAGCTATGAGAAAATGAGTCCTCCTAAGCATTTGTTCAAACAGAAATCACAGAGCCTTTTTCACAACTGTCATATACCCCCTTTGATTTGCTCTTCATCAGTGCTTTTGCGAGTTTGTTCACAGAAAGCTTTGCCAAAACGAAAGTATTACTAAGAGAGGTGAAAACATGTAGTAGCCCCGGAATACCTGTGAAGATGTTTGGACTGACCTGTGCCACAGCTGGTTTTTTCTGGTGGTCTGACAGTGATCCAGGCAGGAGAAAAACAATATTTTGGGGGTTAGCTCATCAGTCACTCAAAACAGCTAGTGTACTATAAATAGAAGGAAAACATCAAGTAAAAGCAGTATGTAATATGTCCCCAAACCCACGGATTTAGAATTGTTTCATCCTGAAAAATTAAAAGACCAAAAGAAAACACATGATCTGTGGGCAGTTCACAGCTCTGCCCCAGCTGGGGTGAGGATGACGGTCTCCCACCCCGGCTGGGAGGGGAGCGGGGTCGGCGCGTGATCGGGTTGTTGTAGGTCTCGGTCTGAGATATCTCCCTGGCTTCGTTCAAACTGATACTTCTGCTGTGAGTGGAATAGCCTAGGGCTGGAGCTGTGCTGAGAGAAATGAAAAGCTTTCATAAAATTATGTCATGTGCTGAATGTGCCAGCCTGTCGTGTAATAATAGCTAAAACTTTCTGTAATTAAAACAAGTAGCTAGTTATGGTGTCTGACTATGATCAAAGCTCTTTTGTCTGCTTTGACAGTTGGCACATGTGAAAGATTTTGGCTTACATGGAAAATACTGTTGTGGTTTTTCTCTTGGTTTTAAATGGCAAGAAACATACATCTTGGATTATCCCTAAACTGAAAGAAAACAGTAACGGGAAACTGAGAACCAGAATGTGCATGACGTAAAATGTCTACAATTTCTGGCAGAAGCAGCTCCTCTACCCAGCCATCATGCCTTCGGAGCAGTTGACTCGTTGCTGCAATGCAAACGGTTGTATCGAGGTCATTTTACATTTCTGCAGTGATGGGAATAAAGCTCTTGAGAACATTCCCAACTGTCCTGCACTGCCTTTTAAAAATAAGAATTGCTTTTGCATAACAAATATTTGTCTGAATTGTGACAAACCAATTGTCTCCCATTAGAGAATTTTTTTTCATTCCTTGGATTGTAATTGTTTTGAGACATTTTATGGATAAAAGCTACATTTCTGTTCATGAGAGAAACGTACATTATTTTTCCATATTCATGTCTGGTATCCATAAAGGGCTTGGTGAGTAAATATAAACTGCTTTTGCCCTCAAATTCCTCTTCATCTCGGAAAAAACCCAAACTAATTCAGAATTCCTTTTGCATCTCTGAAAACATCTACTTCCGCTTAGAAGTCTCTGGGAGGATAAATATGAAGCAGTTTTACAAAAAAACAGATGTGAACTGATTGGCTGAGGAACATCAGCCAGTAATATGATGTTTTAAACATTACATTAGGCAACAAAACATCATCTGAGGGAAGTGGCCAGCAGAGTGTATTGCTGAGCATTGGGATTTTTCCATCCCTTCTCCTGAAGTTCTGAGGTTGTGTGAAGATTTGCTTCTTCCACATCCTGTGTGCGATCATGTCTTTTTGGGTTTCCTGTAATTTCAAATTATGACCTGTGAACTCAGTGGGCACAGGCTGAATATTCCGCCAAATTCAGCTATGTTTGATGTGGGTCATCTTCTTATCTTGGTCATGGCCAGCAGAATGGGTTCTACCTTCAAGTGTCACTCTGCATGCAAGTGTGCCTACACCCTGTCACTTCTGACCAGAGATTCTTCTAGCTTTGCAGCTTATCAGAGATGACAGGAAATCTTTATTCCTCCTTATTTGGATATCTGGCTAATGAACTGATCTTCAGTCATCTTGGGCCACCTCTGCTTCAGAGAGCAGGACTTTACTGTGAATGGTCAGAGTCCACCTCTTCGGTCTGTGTGGTCCTTGGAGTAACTCCAACTCCATGGCTGGTGCTTTTGGACCTGGAGCAGGCTGCAGAGCATGCAGGACCCACTCGTCCCTGGAGGCTTAGCCAACAGCTACTGCCAAATCCTGCTGACCCGTGTAAGAATCTCCAGCGGTTTGTATGTTGGTAATGCTCCATGTCAAACTGCACCTTCTTCACTGGTAATCTTGGTTCCATATAGTACTGTCTACAGAACAACCCATCCTTATCTCCTCTTCGGTGTGTGACAATTGCTCTTCTGGTGTATGAGGAGGAGATGCTTCCCAAGCATAGAGACAGCCATCCAGGGTGCTAGTAGGATGTGCTCATGTGGGCATTTCTGTAGCACAAGGTCTTTGGTCATTACAGAAACAAACCTTCGGCTCAAACATGATGAACCACAGCACCGTGCAGGCTGCAGGCAAAGGTGCCATTAACATATCCAGGGACATTGCCTCCAGGTGACGACAGACAGTATTACCATCACGTGCAATACCAACAAGCAATGTGCTGTGACATTCCCCCGTCCCTGGCAGGAAGCTGTTGACCTATGGAGCTTTCTTATTAGATTAATTTATCCACAGCTCACCTTCAGCAAGTACTTTTAATTGACAACCTGACTGATCACTGATCTACCCTTCATGGAAGATAAGCGCTGGCATCTTGTAGACTTGTTTCTTGGATTGGAGACATTTGGAAAGAAACATATTTACTGCAGATGTCAATGCAGAAGAGTCGAACCTGCTGTCCTCAAAAAGCAAGCGGTCAAAGGCTGTGGCTGGACCTGTTTCTGTTCCTACGCTCGGTCTGATTGCCTGAATGTGGCCACCTTGGTCCTATTACTGGGATTTCCATTGCCTATTTCCAAAGAGCTCTGTGGGATGCCACCTCCCTTTGCTGCTCTCCCTGTGCAGAACTTGTCCAGGCTTGTCCTCGGCTCCTCATGGCATTCATGCCAGGCAGCTCTCCCCGTTAGGACATGCCTGCTCCTCTCTGCAAAGGAACTTTTCACCAGTAGCAGAAAGGGACAAGAAACATTTACCTGGCACAATACACTTGACTTCCAGTTGGCGATCTTACATGTTACTGGTGAAAGACTTCAGTCTCAGCTGTGGCTCAGTCAGGGCCCACATGCAGCCTCAAATGGAGGGAGCATTGATATTTTTACATCCCTCCATCCTGAGATCTCATAAATGGTGATGGATATAATCCCTTTGTCTCTGGGTACAGACAAGAAGGAAGGGTCCCTCACCCAAACCCCATCATACTCGGTGTTTGTCTACTCATTGCGTGAACATGCACGTTGACTATGCACATACCTCTAACCTTGCTTACCATAACCAGCCTCTCTTTTTGCATACATAGGCTTTTGTGGAGTTATCTTGAGTCCTGAGGGATTCATTCCACTTAATGATAAAACAAAAGATTTGTGTTACTGCTATTGTAGTATGAAGTGTTTCTCAATATTGTATTGTCTCACACCAGGATATGGTTAAGTAGGAGAAAGATGGAAGCTGTATTTCAATCTGGGCATGGGAAAACTAGACTGTAATTTGCATTGTTGCACAAGGTGCAGGAATCCACTGTGTAGTTTAGCATTTTCGCAAGCTGAGAAGCTCGAGAGCAGAAAGGTTCCCTGAAACCCAAAAGCTGAAAAAAATGTTGCTATTTTGCACCATTTAAATTCTTAGGTGATGTGAGCATTGTGCAGACGGTCAGGGTGATGCAGTTCTAGTGGGCAGGACTAGGAAAATGGTATTTTCTGTGATGGTAACTGGATTTTTTCTATGATATTACTTCCTATATTGACTATTCCCTCTCTTGCCAGAATGCAGCATATATATTTTTTCATTCATGTTTTTGTGTGTGTATAAATGCAGAGATACATATATACATACGTCTATGTGTTTATATATATACATACATACACACATGGCCTGGGGGACCTGCCTATGTCTGCACAAACGCCATTTGAATTCTAAACTCTGCTTCTGTTAACTTTAACTTTCAGTGCTGACTACAATGTCCGTTTCACAGCAGAGTAATTATCTTAGCTCCAACTCAAGGCATCAAGGACCATCAGCACTGTCCTTGGAGCACTTGGCTTTTCGTGGATCTCTTCTAAAGAACCTACTTTAAAAAAAGAATAGAAAATCTCCAAAACTGAGAGATATAAAGAGATCACATCCTACTGCAGAAGGGACATACAGCCCCCCAAAAAGACAAGACTAGAACCACAAGACTGAGCGGAGACGGGTGGGCCAGAGCTATGTGCTGTTTCTTGAAAGACACCAGTCAAACCTCAAAGGATTCAAGAAGCAGTAAGTACTCCCAGAAAGGGAAAGGCATTCAGGTGTTTACTGTTTTTCAGAGATGTTTTTATTATTTGCTTGACTTTTAAAGTATAAAGCAAAGGTGACTTTAAGAAGTTCCTCTGCAAAGCATTCACGTACATTGATCTGTCACACACATGAGTTCCCAGGAGGGTGAAACTGGAAGAATCCAGATGTTTGAAAGCACATTGGCTCAGGTGGAGCTGCTGGTAACATCCACAGCCTGAGAGTTAGATGGACCTGTAATAAAGGACCCAGTAAACAAAGAATTTCTAAAATGAGTAACATTACTTTTAAACAAAAACAGATGTATAACATTAGGGGAATATACATTTAAATAAAAGCTTAATCTTTAAACCTCAAGAGCATACTCCCATGGCAGCCACTAAAGTGAATGCAAGCTAAAACCCCAAGATAATGTAATAAACATGAAGGATTCCTGCAGAGAGGGATCCTGAGGTGCTTTGCAACTGTAAAATGATACAGAGAAGACTAATAATTATCAGTTAGCTGTGAATTGGTGTCTCGTCTTCTGGAAACCCCTGCAGAGAGGAATGGGGTAGGTTTCCCATAAAAACATGAAGTAATGCTGGTTCGATATTCCCCTCCTCCTGAGTATGAATAGCTTGAGAATATTCTACCAGCTTTTCCAGTAAAACCTTCCTCTACTACATGTGTAGTTCAGTCTCTCCTGCTCCTTAGCTGAGCATGGTCCTACTTGCCTGTACCCTGCAAAATCACTAGGTCCTGAAGATGGCTCAGAGGGCATTAGTTACACTGTAAGATTTTCTTTTTTTTTTTAAATTTTTTGATCAAAATGTATCCCATCCGCCCAGATAAAATGATGGGTCAATGGCATAAGCACCTGTAATGAACATGGTAGCAAATGCTAAGCAAGCGCTGTGGCCTGTGTTACCTCGTTTTAGAAAAAGCAGAGTAAAGCAGCCCGGTCACATCCTTCCACCTCTGCCTTCCACAGCCAGCTGTACCGTGACATCTCTCCAGCTTCTGGCAAAAAAATCTCCCACCCGGTAACAATTGTGAATATGTTTCATGTGGTCGGAGAGCGCTGGAGAGACAGGCCAGAAATTCAGCCTGTTACACTAAACCCAACAAATAGGAAATTATCTGCATATAAATATAGTTTATGCTTTTCCACTTGAAAGGAAATCCCCTTATCAGCTCAGTCTCAGATGAAAACAACCACGGACACTGTGAGCCAAGCCAAGTGCCCTTGCTGAGAGGCATCGATGGCCTTCCCTGGCAACGGCATCCATGCCTTCATGGCCCTTTGGGGAAGGAGTTTTACCATATTGTGTAAAATAAGTTGCCAGACAGAGCTGTTGAAGGGGAAAGTGGAGCACAGAGATAGCACGTGGCTGTTTTGCTCAGCCAGATCCTGGGAAGTGATGCAAAAGCAGGGAAGGAGATGTGAGGTTGGAACAGATTTGTTGGGTCAAATAACACTTTTTTCCCTTTGAAGTACATTGCAGCCCTGCTGCCACTGAAATCAATGAAAATGTTGCTATTAAATTTAAAGAAAGTAAGCAATACTAGGCCTCAGAATCAGTGAAAACTTTTCCTCATTGCCTGAATCTTCAAATCATAGTCCTTCCTCCATTCTCCCTTTCTATGTATTTTCATCTCTCCCTTTCTATGTATTTTCATCTCAAAATGCACTGGGTCAAACTCATGAAGTCCTGTACAGCTGAAGACTACGCAGGTAGTCTTTTTATCTTAAAAATGAAAAAACCCAACCCAAAACCAAACAAAAAAACCTCCAAATCCAGTTACGAGGATTACAGAGTGGCGTGAAGCCCTGGTTAAATACAGTGCCCAGAAATTCAGCACAGCCACATACAGAAGTAGACAGTTCTCCACGTGTTCGTCAGGAAGCACAGCAACCCCTTTAAATTATCCTAAGTAACGTCCAGGAAAGACACATTTTTCCATGTTCTCTGATGGCCGGAAAGGTGTTTTTTACCCCAGAAGAGCAATGATGTGGCTGATACAGATAGAATTTGGCAGCACCCACTAGTGGGCTCTATGCACGTCTCATATAGGGCTTGAAATGTAAATTTTCCCTGCAGCCAGCCTGGTCTGACGGACTCGGCGTAAGAGCAGAAAGTGGGAGCTTGCTCTCCCAGCGCTGTTCTGCTCCAGTGAGCCATCTCCTTCTCGCCGAGGCTGTGCTCTCCACGGGCTGGACAAGTGCAGGTGAAGAGTAAGACTTGCTACTCATACGAATTCCCACCGGCCCCGTCAGGATGGTTTTTACAAGCAGCCGTGGTGAGTCCCTCAGTCTTTCTGGGGTGACTCCCATGCTTCCTAGCGATCCCAAAGACCCTGCACTGGGGAGAGCAGCCCTGCACCAAGAGCAGCTGAGGAAGGAAGGAGCAGCGATTAAACGGGACTGGAAGGAAAAATGAGCCGATAGCATGTCAGGTTTCCCTTCAGCTCTTGCCTACAGTGGGGTTATGAGCAGCGGCCATTGAGCAGGAACGCTGCCTTTCCCAGGCGAGGGGAGATGGTTCCCGGCTCCCCGGGGGACTCCAGTAGGGGAGCCGTGGCCCAACAGCACCGCCGGCCCCAGGCATCGACCTGCCTCCAGGTAAGAACAAGGCTCGCATGGCATTTTCAGCATCCCTGGTTCCTGCCAAATGCTTTGGGCTGGCAGAGCATTGCTCTCCCACCCCGATCCTGCCCCAACGACCAGAATTCACTTTCCCCAGTTGCAGGGGAGAGCATCCCACTGCCTGAGCCCAAAAAACCAATTTTTATATCTGGTTTCCACTGCAACATAGCATCAATTCTCTGATCGCGTGGGGTCGGTTAAAGTTCTCGAGCTGTGTTGTGGAGGTTTTCGCCACAAAGCGGGGGTGTTAACCATGGTGGCATGGCACGGCTCCAGCTCTGCTCGCACCACTCGGCTCTCCCCCTGCTCTGGCAGCCCGGGCAGAGCAGCCCCGCACTGTTTAAACAGCTGCCTTGTTTCATCTGGGAGGTGGCTGCCCTTCAGTCCTGGGAGAAGAGCTCATCTCCTGGATAGTTTGCATAACAATTAACATTTGTCAGCTGAGATCTGGCTGGTGAAAGATCACTATTTACAAGTAGGCGGTGAGTCTTTTGAGGCTGGAATACTTCTTGAACCACTAAAAACTAAGCGGAGAGTGGGAGCCAGCCTGAAGGTGGGCTGATTTCACACGGCAGGTTTAGGAGGAGTTTCTTTTGCATTCAGCTCGGAGGTAGAACAGTGGAGCTGCCGTGAAAGGGGGGATTCTTTAGCTCTTGCAGATTTCATTCAGTTGTTCCAATGAAATAAATACATCCGCCTTAAACAATTGAAAGAGGTATTTACTGCCTGTGGTTTAACAACTGTACTAAGTCAAAGGGACCAGTCAACTAGAGCCTTATAATTCTTTTCTAAAGAGAGGATGAGAGAAAAGAATGAGACGACAATGCAGTATTTATAATAAAGATGAAATGAGTGGAACTCAATGGCGCCAGCAGCCCCGGAGCTCCTGCTGCTTGGGCTAATGCATTTTGCATTAGCGCGTCTGGATATCTGGCACTGGAAGGTCCTGAAAATGCTTTCACAAAATAGCGGCATTCTTACAGCAGCGGCATTTCTTCCAAGCACCATCACCAACTGGTGCAGCTGGGATGGGCAGCCCCTGCAGCTGGGTGAATCACCAGGAAGGTTTCAGGCGACTGAGACCTGCTTTCCACTTGCCTTCTCGCAGCCAGGTTGCTTTTTGCCCTGCTCACCTCTGCATGTTGACAAGTGGCTGCACCAAAAGGGCTGACGCCCTCACGGGGCACCAGGAGTGGGTATATGGGGTACCCATCCCCGCCTGGGAGCTGCGGGCTTGGCCCACGAAGGCAGGATCCCTGTCTTCTCAGGTTATAGTGGGGGGCTACTGGGCAGCTAGACACCACAGTGAACATACAAACACAAAATTACATCTGTAAGTAGATTTGCCCTGCATTGGCTAAATAAATAACATCTGTGTTACAAGAACCCCTAGATCTCTATCCCACACTATTCCATTACTCCAACAGCTAATCTTGTATTTGCCTTGGAAGCAATACAAAATCCTCCAAGGAATTAATAGCCAGCAACTGCATGTCACCAGAACAATTTATTTTTCATTCTTTCCCCCAACAGACTGGAGAGATACGTGTCTCTCGTTTCTTTCTGAAACCTGGATTTGAAACACACTGTGTTGCTGCATCTTCCCATAACCCTGCAGAATGACAACATTAACAGTAATGAGCAAAGCCCAGCAGCACCCCAGGACAAACCCTGGGGCAGGTGGAAAGACCGCCTGGGTGTAGGTGTCATCAGAAGCAGATGGCAAATGGTACCTTCTTTTTAATAACTATGATCGTAGAAAGGGGAAACTCAGCACTTCAGGGTTTTCTTTTGGTTTTGACATATACAAATGATTTCTTGTCCTAAGAAATAAGTGATACCAGAATCTATTTCAATAATTCTTAAAATATAGACCTTGGATGTTTGGTTTTCTTTTTGCTTAAGCCTCTCTTACATGAGCTTATCTCTGTACAGAAGCAGCACATCAGTCTGACGGGGAAAACAAAAATGGTGCTAGAGGCTGCCAGAAAGTGTGGGAACAAGTCAGTGAGGAGTGAGGTAGGGAGCACAAAATAGATTGATGAAGTTGTCCTGATTGCTGTATGCTCGAGTGCAGCTAAGAACAGGACTTCTTCCTTCCAAAAATAAGGCTGATCTCAGCCTCTGACCCCCAAACGCTGGAGCAGCGGGATGGGGTAGCAGCTACGAGCTCTGGCATTCTGATCCCAGCCAGCGCTGAACCTTGTGTTCATGGACAAAAGACTTTTGGCTTGATTTTTCAGCAACCCCTCTTCTTATCAATAGGACATGTTGGTGCTGAACTCTTCGAAATCTGCTTTTAATATCTTGACCTCATATATGGGAAATACTTATTAGATCCATAGGATGTGGGCAGGGTTGTTTACTTATCATAGCACAGTGCCTAGAAGCCGTTCAGCAGTGAAAAGTCCAAGCCACGCTGTTTTCACTGCTAATCTGCTCGCGTACTGAAAGAGAACAGGCTTGTTGACTTCACCCAAACTGAAGGGTGAAAAGAAACCAACATCTACCTACATTTTAAGACAACCCTGACGAGACGTGTCTTGCAAAGGGCAGGCAGAGGCTTTCAGAGATGGCATCACAACAGAAGCCTGAGCTATGGAGATAAATTAGTAAAAAGACCTTTAAATACCACATGTGGCAATAGCTCAATGCCTGGGATATCGAGCCAAAGGCAAGTCTCCAAAGCAGGCAGAGCTCCCAGGTCCACATTTAGGCTGTTGAGGCTGGTCAGAATACGGCTTGGATTCAGAGGTGAGGTCTGGACTGAGCTTTTGATTTGACTTGTTGCTAGTCCGAAGAGTTCCCCAGGGAAAATGTCTTACACTGAGTAACGTCCATGTCAGGTCTTCAGTACATCTTAGAGTCTGGATTGGTGTCCGAGAGGAATCTGAAGTATTTAGCAGCACGGATGTTGCTGGCTTCAGGAGGATGTGCCGCTGGCCTCGCTCCATGGGTTCCCTGGGGATGGGCTGAGCTTTAACTGAAAGCTGTTGTAAGTTTTGCAGACTGTTTTAGGGGAAGACTGGACACCCTGGGTCTGCAGAAGTTGCACGTCAAGGCAGAGTCTTCCACTTCTTCATACAGAAAAGCCAAAATGTTGACTCTGAAAGTGATGCTAAAGAAAGCAGCTGTCAGAGCCAGCTCTGAGCTCTCAGGAAGCAGGAAAGTCCCTCATGTTCCTGCCCTAACACAACCTTGGCACAACTTTCTAATGGGATGCATTTCAACATTTTTTTCAAGCATCAATGCCTTCTTACCATCTCCTCATTCCATCTCACGCATTGCTACTTCTTTGCCTTCTTTCTAGTGCAACCGCTGGCTCAGAGAGTCTGAGCTGCCGCTCAGCCCAGATGAGAAATGGCCGTGGAGGGATATGATTTGTGACAGGTAATTCTGATTTATGCCACTTTGTGCTATCACACAGGGATTTGAAAACAACATGTCCCAGTGCAGCCACATGTATTTTGCTGTCTGCTGTTCTGTGAAGCTTGGAACAGCTTAAGGCTTGGTATGTATCCTCCTCCGCTCGGAGCAGAGAGTATCCTGCTATTGCTAAAAGGCATTTTGACAACATGCGTAAAGTATTATCCTTCCTGCAGGGGATCTCAGCAGCGAAATGGTCGGAGTCACTGGTCCAGGCTGAGTAGATGTGGCAACAGGCTGTGGTGTGGGAGGTTTAGTTTCCCACCTTTGCTGTTCATGGTTTACTGAGTGAGCTGGGGCAGCTGGTTTCCCTTCCAGGTGGTGCCTGGAAGCAGCAACAGATCTGGGAATGAAAGGTCTTAGGTGTCACTTGCTGTCCCCTCAGTTTGAAGAGCAGTAACTCGTTGCTTTGGTAAAGAACCAGTCCCAAATAACCCCTATTATTGAATTGGTCTCAAGGCGGGACAGCAGGAAACCCAGTGGTGTGATGGATCTGTCACTGCCCTCAGAAATGACCCATGTGGATCTCACCAGAGAAGGGACATTGTGCAGGAAGGGAAATCTCTGAAATGCAGCTCCCTCGGGAGATTTGAGAATCACCCGAGGAAGCGTTTTAAAGAAAGCGTAGAAGAGCAGGAGCAGTGGGAAATCTGCATGGGTGAGATCCTGGGGATGGGGCAAAGGGAAGGGAAAGGAGAGGTGCAAGATGAACCCTGCAAAGAAGACCCAAAATAGGGCTACTTGCTGCATGACGTGACTGTACACAGCGGTACCCCAGGAGCAGGGCAGCGCTGTCGTGCTGTTGAGGTGTTGCCCAGTGAAGTGGCCACTTTGTGAAGCTTTGGCAAGCCAGCAGACGCCGTGTCCCAAATCCCGAGCACGGAGGCAGGGGCTCTGCCCTCCCGAGCACGCTGCACGTGACGTGACCCGACCATCAGGACACGTTCAGTTGTGGGTAAATGCCGGCTGTGAGGGCAGCCCCAGCTTGGGGTTTCCCTGCTTTGGGATACGTCACTGTGTTACCTGGTTTGTTTCTTTTTATGTTTTTTACGGTTTTTGCATATATTTTCATCGTGATATGTTTTGCTGATGCAGTCACGTGTAAAAAGCAGTCAGGATATACTACATAAAAACAGGAAAGATCTTTAATCTTAGGGTCATGAGAACGACACTTGACCTAGCAAAGCTACTTGTCCAGTTGCTTTACTTGTAATGCACTTGGGTTTTGTTCAGTACTGACAGTGCTTCAAGCCTCTGGATTTCAGCAGTGTCTCCAGCTATGAAGTTTTAGACGAGTGATGGGTCAAGGTAGGTCTTGAGATGACTGCAGTGAACTAACAAATGACACCATCCCAGAAGACCTCAAGACTCACTCTTGCTCTCTTTCCACCCATTTCTTCTTTTGTCTTGAAATAATTGGAATAATGCAAATAGATCCAAATAACAGTTGCAAATTAAATGCTTTAAGTCCTTTATAATGAACAGAGCAAGAAAAATACATTCATTTTAACACCTGAATTCATTGTATAAGCAGAATGAAGAGGCTGAAGACCAGAAGGAATGTTAAAAATTGCAATGACCCTAAATCTTGGGTCATGCAGTTTGAGCTCTGCCACTGGAAAACTGTTGCACATATATGCTGTGTTTTAAAAATTACACTGATGACCCTGCAAGAACACTCAATGGATCAACTTCCCAAAATTACATGGTAAAGTCTGTGATCAAAATATATCACTTCAGAGCGTGGCTACAAGGCACAGACGTCACTTATGGAAGTCTCCAAACCTAGGCTGAACTTTACAACGGTGCCTAGCCTTTACGAATGCTTTCACTTCTAATTTACAGGATGGGATCCCCCTTGCTCGCCCCACTTTGGCAGTGGACCAAGCCAGCTTGCATTTGGCATGGTCAGGGAATAGGTATGGGAGAGGAGTAACATCTACACCCTGCTCTGCTGCCTCCTAACTGCCCTGTCTCACCAAACTCCAAGAATGCCACTTTGCAGCATCAGACCACATGGAGCTTTTCTAAAGTTGCATTGCAGGCGAGGAGTGGAAAATCTGTGTTTCAAACTCCTGCGTTATCAGAAAACTTCTAGAGTTTCTCAGGCATTCATCGCAAACCCACAATTTGGCTGATTGAGTGAGAATGCCTTGCAGCGGGATCAGGTTTTATCCAGCACCAGGTACGCTGATAACCCTCCCTAATCAGTCGCCAATCTCTGCTTGGCGAAAGCACTCCCCGCGGTATTTTTACTGAAGCTATTTTTAAATGATAGTGTGGTATTTTGTTTTCTTTTGCTCGTTTGTCAATGGAAGAACTGGCTATGCCTTGTGTCTGCTCTGAAAAGAAACTTCCAGTTATTTTTCAGCCCATTCCAGCTGGGATGGAGGCAGGGCTGGAGAAAGTGCTGGCTACGGGCAGGGTGAGCCCTCCAGGAAGCAGCGACCCTGGGAACCCCTGCCTGTCGGGGTCCCCCCATGTGCGGCTGTGGGAAAAACCTTCTAGGTTTCTTCTGACTCTGGCGTGGATGCTACTTTGGGCTGTTTTTCACAGTTTGGGTTGTTTTATGTTTTGCTGAACTGCTACTTGCATGAATATTGGGGTTTTGGTGTTTTGTTTTTTTTTTCCCACTTGAATTGCACTAGATTTTCAAGGAATTATATTTTTAGGTTTAGGTTCTGAATGGCCTCAAAGCATGAGCATCTAAAAATTGAAAATTAAAACCTGAAATGTCCAAATGGCGTCACTGCATGGACAATTCATGTTTCAACTCATCAGCTTTCCCAAACAGAGACGTAAGTGGTTCCACCTCTTCATCCAAGCGCCTGGACATAGCTGCATGTTCCACAATGGGCTTTACATTTCATTTCTCTCAATAATGCATTGCATAGTGACACTAGCCACTCTCCATCCTGTGGGGGTTTCTGCTGGATGAAGAAAATATAAAATGCCTGCTGGAATTTTGCTGATTCCCAAGCCCTCCACTCTTAAGCACTGCTGGATGATAGTTGTCCCACAGTTTTATACCAAGATTTTCTAGCCCATCAAATTCAGATACGAATGGCTCACAGTAGATAAAACCCTACTGAGAAATATGGATTGTCTATGTGTGTAAAGCTATTGGATATAAAACATGCCTGGTTAAATACTGGAAAATTACATTCTCTGGTTTTAAGTCCTCTCTTTGTACATGGGCCCAAGATTTCTGTTTTTACACCTCTGAGTAATCCCAGGATTCGTTCCACCTCCTTCTCTTACATATAATATATACAATACTGCCTCCCTACAGAGCTAATCCCATAGACTTCAGCAAGATTACTGCTCAGGTAGCTTGAATACATTTCTATCTAAGAAACGGTGCTGGACCCAGTCTCAGGAGAGGTGCCAGTCTCTGGGGTCAGTCCTAGGAGCAGAACTAAATCTTTACTAAAATTTTCTGCCCTGATCCAGCAGCTCCAGCAGCTGGAGCAAGAGGGAGAACTGCATCCCTGCTTACCCTGAGCTCTGCCAATTCCCACCAGTTATCGAGGCTGGTTTTTTCATTGCAAAATCCAGTAGAACTGGATTGAAACCAACACTCTTATTTTCCCATTGAGAATCTGACTGATATTCTAAAATCTCTTCAATTTTCTAGTTTCTAATCCAAAAGCCATTGGGAAGACCAGATATAGTGTGATGGGCTAGACTTTAATTTTATGTTGGACCCTAATCATTTCTGCCGCCTTTGGTTAAGATTCCTGAGGCAATAATAACGGAAGTTGTAAAAATACGTCCTTTATTCATCATGGCTTTACGTCAGGAGTTTACTGCTCTAATCATTAACTAGCCTGCTGCATTATCTATGAAAATTGCTCTGTAATATTTATGAAATGTGACCTTTGTTAATTCAATGTTACAAAGTGTTGGATTCATTCTGTTTGCAAGTGGAACAGATTTCCAAATCACTCTGCAATTAGTACAGTTTGATCTAACCAGCCTATCTCTGCATGGGGTAGCCTTCTACTGAAACAGCAGGATTGCTGTCAGAAATGAAATGTATTTTCCATACGGCTGAAAGCAAGGCTGTAACACCTGCTTGCACTACATCATCCTTGGCAAAGGTAATTGCTGAATGAATATTCCCAATAAGGGAAAACATATGAGAAATACCTCAATTTTAAAAAAAAAGTACATGGCCAAAAATGTTTGCTGTGTGTAATATAATAAGGGGAAACCAAAAGGAAACGGGACGATCTCAGGCTGAAACAGGCACTATTAGCAATTCTGCAATAGATACAGATAAAGCAATTGCAAGTGACAACAGCAAGGTTCAGGAGCCCAGCAGAGTCGAGATGCTTTGGTGCGTGATTCTCCAAATCACTCCCAAGGCCACCATTAGGAGGGGATGGTAAGGTCCCTCCCCACCTAAAAAGCCCATCTTCCTGATCCACCTAATGCTACCATGAATTTCTGATTCGCACAGTCGTACAGGACAATCTGTACCACTTCAGCATACGTGGTGTTTTGGAGGAATGACGTTTCATTGGAGCGACAAATGTGCCGGATGAGCACCACGCAGTGATGCCATGTGGCACCATTCACTAGCAGATCACTAGGACTGTCCAGCATCCCTAGCATTAATACCATATTTTTCCATCCCCAGAGCTCTGTGTGGTCAGTGTCAGCACTCCATCTTCAATACAGGGGAACCAACGCTTACTGCAACTGGGACTGCCTCAGGTGAGATGCAACATCGTGAACAAACTGAGCATCTTGCTGTCCCTGTGTTAGTCCCTTGAGCTTGTCCACTAGCGATGGACAAAATTAGAGTTTGGTTTGATGAGCGAAGTTAATCCCTGATGAAATCTCTACGTAGACTTGTAAAAGATACCCGTTTGGCCCCACGTAGATCTGTTTTATTTTCCTCTAGCGTGACTCTGACTGTGCTTTCCCTTGCAGCAAACAAACATCCTCTGGGATAAAGCAGGGAACCTGTTTGGCCCCACGTAGATCTGTTTTATTTTCCTCTAGCATGACATCTGACTGTGCTTTCCTTTGCAGGAAACAAACATCCTCTGGGATAAAGCAGGGACTGGAAAGCCACAGAGACACCACCCGCACGCTCTGCTCCCTGCGTGGGAACAGAGAGGGAGGCTGGGGCAGAGCTGGGACAGGACGGGCGGCAGGTCCTCACCCAGGACAAACTGGTGGAGCCGCCCTGCAGACAGCGTGGCTCTGCCAGACTTGCAGCTGCTCCAGCCCGCTTTCACGGGTCAAGGATGCTTCTCAGGAGGAAGATGCTCAGGTCCTCATGACAGTCCTACCATTCAAACCGGTATTTTAGCAGAGTTTTCCCATGAAATGGAAACAATATTGACCTACAGGACGTGAGCGGTTTGATGTGAAGGCAGCAGCACAGGCTGCAAAGAGAAAGTCCTGCCCATGCTCTGCTGCCAGAGTCAATCCTCCACGGTTCACGATTTGGTCCTAAAAATCAAAGCTGCCTGCAAGCCTGGCCAACAGTGCCTGATGAACCGCCCCTCTCCCTGTGACCTTGATGATGTGCTGGCAAACAAAGGAGCTGCTAAGGAAACAAATGCAAGTTGCGCCTGTGAATGACACGGGTTTCTTGGCATCTGGCTGAAAATTGTGGCACTTGTTCCCAGAACTCACCAGAATCAGGGAATCTTCCTTCTTCCACATCACTCTGCTGTCCCCCAAGGGAAAGGAAAAAATACAGATGTCTGACCAAGGAAAGAGCAAGAGAGACGCTAAAGACACGTACACGCTGTTGTGATATGGGAATTGGGGAAAAAACAGGCTCTGTAAGTAGCGGTACCATGAGCTGCTGCATTGCCTGCTAGCAGCAGTGGGGAGAGGGACCCTCCAACAGGCTCCACTCGCTGCCAGCCCACCCCGCCCTGCAGGTGCATTTCCTTGGATGCCTCTCCCATTTCCCAAAATTGTTACTGAATGCAGGAAAATTTGGAAGGGGTTAAATCATGCGCTGTGAACCAACTGGCAAGAAGGAGATTTGAGAGAGAACATCTGAAGCCAGGGAGAAGGGGAACAAGCAGCTGCTCTGATGGGATGAGCTCAGTGCCTCCAGGTGTCCCAGGAACACAAAGATGTGCCCTGCCAGCCACGGCGAAGGCAGTGGGACGGGCAGTGACTGCGGCACTCTGAAGCGGGGCAGCAACAGCACAGGTATAGCTGTTCTCCAGCTTCTTGCTGGGGCTCCATCGCATGCACTTATTGCAGTTGCATGTGCCTGCACTGCTGCAGCCTGGGTGAAGTCCTGGGGGATCTGGTTATCCCA
>NW_009235176.1:24334-34879 GCF_000690835.1 Fulmarus glacialis
AGGGAGGCTGAGAGAGAAGAAGTAGTCTGGGCAAAAACATGTCTAGAAATCCCCAGGCTCCCGCTGGAGAGCAGCGCTAGAGCCAGGTTCCTCCCCGCTGAGCTAAGCAAGTTCCTCTCTGCAGCAACTCAACGCAATGTTTTCTCTTTTCAGGATCACGGATTGCCCCATCAGACACAAGATTTTCCTGCTACTGTGTCCTTCCTCAAAGATGGGGCTCACTCTACCATGCGCTGCTGTCCTCTTCTAGCAAACACACATAACAGTAAGTGTGCTGTGAGAGCACCACGCATCTTCGTAATGTCTATGAGATCCCAACATCCGTGGTGTGAAATCCCCATTTGGTTTCAGGTCGTCTTTGCCTTTTTTTTTCAACAACTTCAGCATTTTTGAGCTTCTGAAGGTTTAGGAGTTTCTACTTTTTTGCATAATTAGGAAATTGAGAGCTGTGGTTTATCTACTTGTTTCCTGTGAAACACAAAGAGCCTGAGAGATTGGGGGGGGGGTGTATGTGTGTGCGTGCAAGGTGGGGGGGGTAGATAAGGCTGCCTAGAGAGTACAAGAGTGAGTTTGCAGTATCATGAGGAGAGCTTTTCCCTGGGTCCCACTGGCTTAAAGAGAAGACCACAGCCATATTTGTCTGTGACTTCTGGAAAGTACCCCTCGCACCCAAGGTGACGTGCTGCAGCTTGTTGTCACTGTAGCTCTCAGGCTGTGGTTCAACGGCCACGGCAGTCCTTCCCTCTTGCCAATGGGCACTGCAGTGCTTGCCGAGCACCCTCTCTTCCTCACCAATGTCAGCGGTATTTTCCACCATTCAAATCCTTTCCTACATTGCAACGTTTGCCACAGAAGTGTTTTGTTGACTAGGAGGCGTTTTAAACAGCTGTGACAAGGACGGGGCACGGTGGGTGTGAGGGATGGTCCGTCCACGAAGATGTGGGCAGCACCGATGGAGAGGTTGGTGCTCCCCATCCAAGCTGCCCCTTCCCATCCGGCCCCGGCCCTGCCTCTGGGCTGGGACTGCCCAGCTGGGGAAATGGAGAGCAGGCGGAAAGCATGCCTTGATTCAGCAGCGCTCATTTTTGCAACCAGCTTTCCAGCTGCCAGAAGAAGGTGAAGTTCCTGTACGAAAATGTTTTCAGTTGAATATATCACAAAAAAAAAAAAAAGATATTTCAAGACGTAAACAGTAGCTTTTTTCTTCCAGGAAAAAAAAAAAGAAATCACAATTACAGCCTTTGCGTGTTGCATAGCTGTTTACTAACATGTAACATAACTCTAGGGATCAAAAGTGGGGGAAAGAAACTGGATTAAAGGAAATGTGTTTTTTTTTTTAACCTAAAGTGTTCTCCATAAAACTATTATGCTGAGAGGATGACTAATGTAACCAGTGTGTGTTTTGAAGCGTGTCATGAACACTTTTATGCTTTCTGCACACACAAAGAGAAATCCCAGGAGAGAATTAATTTACAAATCTGATTAAGCATAGTGCCTAAGTGGCAAAAAGCATCATATAGTAAATAGTAGACTCCACAGGTAAGCAAAGCTTTAAAAAAATAAAACAACCATACTCTACAAAGAGCCCAGATGTGTGCATTTTGGGTAGTTTAATATGTTTGATTAAATGTCAAAGGTACAGACAATGAAAGCAGAGGTCATGCTGAGGTATTACTTCTGACCTCCTCTTCATTAAGCCATCATACTGCCTGTCTAGGGTAAAGCACATATCTTAATTTGGGAAGCAAAGGCAAGCCTGTAAACAAAGGAATGAGTCATAAGATAGAGGTTTTCTACCTGATGTCAAGACAGACTTATAGTGTGGTCCTCAGCCAGTCACAGTCCTCTACAGGTATCTCATTACCTGTAGTAATGAGATCTGGGAATTTCTCTGTGTTTCTACTTCCCTTTGCATAGGCAAGATTTATTCATAACAACTTTCTCATACCTTTGTCTGTTTTCTCCATGTTAACTGTAAGGTCTTCACACTAAAAAAAGCTCTCTTGCTGTGCATAGATCATCTAGACTAGTGGGTCTCCTGTAGCTACCAAGAGACCAGCAACAATGAAGAAGAGGTGAAGAGCTGCCAGTGTCCTGACAAGTTCGAAGAAGGAGAATTCATTAAGTAATGCCCTGAAACTTCTTTTTTGTGGGCTGGTAAAACATGCGCTCACTTACACAATGCAGACACTGTCAGCGAAGCAGGAAGTCGTGTCCTCGGCATCGAGTCTCTGTGCCGTAACTGCAGGGAGTCCAACACCTTGGACGTGGCTCAGGCGGAGAATCTGTGTCACACGAAAGGAGAGGAATGGAACCAGCGTGAAACCGTCGACAACAAAGGAAGGCGAACAAAAACAGGACAGACGGGATCAGAGACACAGAGCCAAGTACAAAGCGAAAAAATAGACCTGTGGAAAGCTGGAAGGAAAACAAATAAACCAAGTAAGTTAAATTCTCCATCCTGCCCCCCCAGTTTCTTCCACCTCACTTGCACCTTGTTACTGAAATTTTCTGCCAGTGCTAAAATCAGTGCATCAACACAAAAGATGTGGCACCTCACATGACACTTGCACGGTAAACATCTGCCTGAAGATGAAGATTGCCCTTTGTAATTTTTGCATTTTGCAGACACCACATTTAGCAAACACAGTGCTGTGTGGGTCCCGTAAGGCTGGGTCCTAACGACTCTGTGCTACAGCATCTTAGATTCTGGTCCCCAAACAGACAGAGCAGCCTAAGTGATTTTTTTTTTTTGCATGCAAGGTTGCTTTCAGCAAGTTGTGCCTTCTGGAGGCCATTCCTATTCCCCTCCATGCCGTCACAGAAGTGTTTTGGGGTTGTTGACCAAAGATCTTCCCTTTGCTGGAATTCAGTGCCTCAAGCAAAGCATCAAAACCAGCACTCAGTTTGAAGGTTTAGCTGGGAAGTATTACAGGGAAGCACCACATACGATCATGGTTGACCAGACCTAGGCAGCTTCCCACCTGCAATCCCTGAAAAAAGTATTCACTAAATCAATTCCATCCACACAGCAATAGTTAGTCTGCCAACACTTACATACTCATTAGCATGATTGATTTCCCATTATCTAATTAATTACTGTAGATTTCACATTTTCACGTTACCTGCTTTGCCATTTGTTCAAGAACAGCAAATACCCCGTCACCACAAGGTGATGGCACTGAATTTGTCTTTGTCCTGTACCTTGAATTTTTCCCCGAATTGCTGCAAAACTCCAACCAGGCACCGGCAAGAGCGGTCCAGGAGGTCTCTGGGCGCTCCATCCCCTGCCCAAGGCTGGAGCCAAACCTCTCGCAGGCTCCTCGTGCTGGAGGTACCAAAGGCTCTCCAGGTAACCCAGCCCAATGCCTCGCCGTCCTCACTGTCAGAACATTCTGCTGATATCCGACATCCTTGCTGCAATTTAAATGCATTGCTTCTTCCTTTCTTGGATGCTGAAAGCCGATGATTTCCTGCTTGCTTTAGCTTTTTTTTTGCATAAGGAAGGGAGCTTGGTACAGTCATTCTGCCTGACTCTTCACTCGGTTTCCGTACTTATACCAATAAAAGAGAGTGGAAAATTGTACTTGCTTTATGTGGAATAAGAGACTATGTAAGACAGTGTGAAATCAAGCCCGTAATTTTTTATTCTAAACCATACGTTACAGATACAGTTCCTATAGAGTGCTCATTTAACATTCAGTTTTATTTCTCCATAGGAGTAATTAGCTTGCAATGAGGAAAATCATTTAATTAGGCCCACAACTGATTAGAGCCTGGTGCATAGCCTATCGAAATAAAGGAGAAGATACAAATTGATTTCAACATTTGGGTCAGACCCAATCTTCCAAAGCAAATAGAGAGATAAGACAGCATCTGCTGACTATTCACCTGCCAAGTCTTTGTGCTGAGCTCTAATTTTAGGTCCTGCAGGCAACTGTCCAGGTTATTTACCACCTGGGCTGTTTTGATCTTCTCTCGAATGTGTGTATTGATGTACGAGCTCTCTTATCTCTACCACGATAATACTGGCCCAATTATACTAGCAGTATGAGGTTCAGAATTAATACTGATTCCTCCCTCATTCAGCTGAACAGCATTTTATTTACCTAATTATTAGTATCTATTAAGGGCCTGAACTGGCAAATCTTGACTACGCAGTCTAAAATGCATGAGTTGGACATGCTACAGAAATGCCGAGTATTATCATTACTGTACAATACGGGGTGCACCTACAATCTTCCCATCACAGATTCACTTGGATCCATCACGGCTAATACAAGTAAGTGACAGAATCCTATGGCTGGTAGTAGATTTGCATCAGCCACATTAGGCATTAATTTTTCCTTACTGGGAATAAAACTCAACAATTTGCTTACATACTTACTGCAGGCCTATAAATATGTTACAGATATCCGTTCTTTGATAAAAAAAAATCTGTTCTCCCATATCCCAAATATGTATGCACATAGCTGGGCTCCTGGAGAATGGCTGTATGAAAAGACATCAGGAGTCCACCTCTAATTTCCTTCTCATCTCAAAATCTGATTTACCCAGCTTACAACTCAGTTGATTTTGGATGTCCAAGCACCCAGGTGAGCAATCTCCATGCTTAAATTTGTAAATATAACTTTTTCTTTCTTGGTTCTTCATCTGCAATAAATATTCTATAAACTAATGGCCGCTAACTACTTTGTTGGTCTCCATAGGACACATGAACTCATTCTTCCATATCTAGATGGATTTTCAGACCAAAGAGCAATACAAATCCGCTGGAGCTTCTTCCTATAAATGCAGCAGACGTGATTCACAGATACATAGGAAGCAGGTACGTTGGGTAAGAAAATGGCTTTTTTTATGTTCAGGGGATAGATGCCGTTGAGACTGTGTTACCACTGATTGATTTTATTCATAAAGGCCATAGTTGCCTCCCTGTCCTCTTAAAGCGGACATTCTGTTCGCCAAAGGCAGACTGGTTTCAGCCCCATTTGCTACCACGTGTACACAACTCTGCTCAGTTTCTCTCTCTGTCCTGGACTGCAACAGTGGTGCTGAGCATCAAGGCGGCTTAGAAGATGATCACAGCAAGGTAGACTATGCTTTTACTGCTATATGATGTGCTTATATCAAAGTTACCTAACAAGAAGGCCTGACTGCAAATTTTATCGGATAAAGGAGAAATGTTTAATTTATCAGCTTGTTCAAGCAGTGACCTCAGGCACATGCCCATGCCCCCCAAAACACAAAGTGGATCCGAGTCATGGTTTCTTCAAAGCCTCTTTGCACTGCACTAGTCTATATATTTTGTGGAAGCTTAATGCAATACAAATGTACACAAGGCCCCTTTCCTACTCCAAAAGAATGTAATAAGGCCATGACATGTCTGAGATTCAGATCCGAAATCATATAACAAATCCTTTCTCTGCAGTGTATCATAATGCTGAACATGCCAGGCTGGGACACCTAGTCATCCTCCCAGCTCTTCCCCTGCCTTTGCTGAGTAACACTGGCCAGTTGTTTTGCCTATGTCTTGTTTCTTTTTTGTTTTTTAAAATGAAAGCAGTGATACCACTGCCTTTTGTAAAGTGCTTTGAGCGCAGCAGCAGCATCAGTGAAGATTTTTAGAATGATGCTATCCAAAATTGCCAGGCACGGTTTAAGTGAAAGAAGAGTTGAGGCGGAGCAGGATGATGGAGTAAATCAGCGTCTCTCAAGCTGAAAAGTCTATGCCTCACTTCAATCAGTTAAGAATAATTTCATGCCTGATCACAGAAATGGCTGCAGGGCCTGGCGGCAGGGTACTGCATGTCTCGCTGGTCGGGGAGGGGGACATTCAAGGTCCCTGCAGCCAAACTCTCAAGGACGCTGATACAAATGTTGTCTTTCATAATACAGCAGTTAACAAGAAATGAACGTTACAAGGGACTGGCATTCAGTTTGAAGCACTACTTTTTTCAGATTTGACTTTCAAGCATGTCTGTTCCATAGCGTTTCATAAACCCTCGCTAAATCCCAAACAAAACCAGGAGAAATTCAATTGTTTTGGGAAAGCCAGTGATTCAAACAACGCAGCAAACAACTGGTCAAGAGCAGGCAGCAAGCTGGGCTAGCGAGCATCACGTTGAGAGCCCACCAACGCAGATGCGTGGGAATCACTCAGGTCAATAGGACCCTACAGTATCTATACTGTTTATTTGTTGTCGTGGTCCTCGGACCAAGCTACTCCCCAAGCCTATGCCTGGGTACAGCTCCAGGGGTATGACAGGTCGAGGACCAATCCAGAAGGCACATTGGATGAGATTGCACAGACATGACTCCTCCACACTACGCAGTCCCTCAACTCTGTAGCAGCAACTCATGAACCCCGATACCCCACGTACCTTCATGTCACATAACTTCAGGTTTAAGCTCTGAAAGCAGCTCTCTGATGGGCTGCCACACATCTTCAGGCACTTTGAACATAAAAAACCCACCCCAAACTAAAAGCAAACCACACATAAAATGAAGCGATGACTAAAAGCCACATGTGCACCAGTAGCAGCCCAGAGGAGATGCAGGGCCAAGCGGCTGCAGTGACATCTGCCATTTGAGATCAGGGATGGAGAATGGTCTTTTGCCCTGCTTTATTTGGCAGGGTAGATATAATCAGAGTGCCTTAAATTAGGCTTGGGTACTGACAAAATTGTTACTTCTGAAACGTCTTTCTGTTCAACTTTCAGGTGTTTTGGTTTCTGCATCTAGGAAACAGAGTTAATGATCTAAATCACAGGTGAGACGAGAAATTAAATGGGATTTGAGATGCTGAGTCAGGGAGCTGAAACTTGTCAGTGCCAGCTCTGAGTGCAGATCCCCTCCCGTGCGGGAAGACAACTAACTCTTGGCTAATTACCTAAGCCTTGCAACACCCAAGGAAACATGGGGACGGACTCCAAGGCGCAATGAAGGAGGTTATTTCTGGACATAGGGATAAGACACAGTAAGGAATTTAAAAGATGGAAGAAAGAAACATGCAGTAGCTGCAATGAGCCAAATCTGAAAAGCACAGAAGGCCTAATTATTTCTTTAAGGCCGTATGTGGGGAATAGTGAATGAAGTTGCTTGAATTATGGATCCTCAACTCATCTGCCCTCATCACAGCTCAGGGCAGTCAGCAGTTCTGATGTCACTGATCTCACTTGCCATGTCATGCCACAGGATGGATTTTGGAAAAGAAAGGCATTGTAACATTTAAAAATGTAAATACTAGCACTCCAATCACAAAGTGCAGGCAGCGAAGAAACCGCAAACAGTGCAGGTTGTGGGGTGTGGCTGCTGATGGCTCTCCCTTCTGCTTCTAAATATAAAGTTTTTCAAACTTCACCATGAAGTGACAGCTACCCCTTATCACTGAAGGACAGCTGTTTCTTTAGCACTCAGCTGTTCCTGCTGCTTCCTCCTAGAAATGGAAAAAAGCTATTTAGAGACGCAAATCTGCAAAGCCTTTGAGGACCTGTATGTCTTAGATCATGTCCTTCAGTTCTTAAAGTAATTTGGCTGATCTTCTTTCACACTCATTTTACACCTCTGCACCCACGCTGACACCACCAAAGCTAGTCCTGGCTCAGTGGCACAAATAAGAACAGATCTAGAACGATCCATTCTAGGTATTTTAAAAGTTTTTATGGTGGCTCCTGAGAAGGACTCAGTTGAATTCACTCTAGGAGAAATAATCTTAGTACAACTAAGTTCTCTTAGTTCTCTAAGTTCTCCAACACATTGTTGCACACTGAACAGAAAGCTCCTTTGACACAACTACAGGCAAATGTGTGTCAGCGCTTGTTTGGTATACGCCAATCCATACGCTGTCCTTCCTAAATGCACATGGGTTTACTCGGGATTTCATCAGCAGGGGCTCTGCGTGTGTGGGTGTGGTTGCACACACGCTTCTAGTTCAAGCAGACTAATAGAGTTTATGACTCCTGAGGCCGAGAACCACCGTGAACAGAAATCAGCTATGTTTTGTGACTGCACTGTCCCTATTTGCAGTCCTTAACAGCACTGCACAACACTTACTGATGCACGTAGTCCAGCTGGTTTCAGTGGCCCCTCTCTTCCCAAAGCACCCCTTCCGTGCAGGGAAGGGTGGAAGCACAGGGCCCTGGAAAGTGCCAGTATCAATGTGAAATTGTCCTCGACCACCTTAACACAACTGCCTTCAAAATACTTCTGTCCACATTTAAAAGCAGAAAGAGCAATCACGTTGAGTCTGATGGTTTTTACCCCAGGAGAAGTTAGGTTGCTGGGTTTGGGTCCCAGGGGGTGCAGGGGAGAGCGAGGGCTGAAGCTGCTGGGGAGCGAGACCCAGCAGTCGGATCAGACCGAGCACCGAGGAGTGTCCGGTGAAGGCAGTGCTTGACGGGGTGCGCAGCACGGGCTACGCACCCTCCTGAGTTTGTCCAAAAGCTTGTTTGGACTCCTGTGCTTCTAGAGGCAAACGGTGTGTGTTCATAGTGTGGTGGGGAGGGGCCGGAGAACCTTCAGGCCTTCAGAGCCTCAGTAAATCCATACCTGAATCCTGGCCTTTCATACAAGCATATCCCACTTTCACCCAGGTACATTTATGTATGTAGCATGTTCATCTTCCTTTCTGGACATACGACTGATTCCACAGCGCGTGTACAAAACAGTTTAAGATACATTTAGACACATACACAAAGAAACATAGGTGCTCTGAAAATCTGAGGTACTGCTAGATTGCTGTGCTGGAGAACAACAGTGCCTGTTGTGTACATCTTTGCATTTTCTTTACTACATGCTCTACGCACGTAGTCCGGCAAAGGAACTTTATTTCCTGTGTGGACAACACAGACCTATGCATATATGGTTTCATGCTATTTCATAACAGAAAGCAATGTCAAATAGTGTCTAAACGTACTTCCAGTTAAGCCAACAGCAAAACTGCCATAAATTTCAATGGGTTTACAGTGAAAACAGTAGTGTCTCACCCACATGCAGCAGAATTTCAACAGTTCAAGCAGCAAGTGGAAAATGTTACAGCAATTTTTTCACCATTGCAATCTATGCACCAAATTATCTTCTGCCTTGTAATTCATGGAGTCAGACTTTTCCCAAGCAGATATAAAATTCTCTTAAATTACAGTCACAATGCTGATTTCTTCACAGCCTTGTATTTTGTCTCATCCTTGATGCCTGGACCAAACGGCAGTAAAATGTGATCTGTGTTTCAGCGATGTTCAAGAGCCACATTACACTTGTGTATCTGAGGCAACAAGATACAGAGTAATAAATTAGCAGGTGTAACGTATATGTAGTTTTAACACAATTCTGTAAAAAGACTAAAGCATAATCCTTATTTTAATCTGAATCACTATTACCCTCTTAAAAGGAAACTGTAGCTGACATCTTTTGCCAAGGAATAAACACAGAGGACAATATTCTGCAACCCTCCTGTATGCTGAATAGCTCTTACTCAAATAGTTCAATTAAAATCAATGGGACCACTTGTGTGCCTAAGTGCTATTCTGCAGGAGGACTGATTACAGGCTTCAGAACTTTTGGCCTGAGGACGTATGAATGTGTGATCACAGCACAGTTTAAAACTACTTGCTCATGTTAAAACCAACCAGTTTTAGGCAACAGCTGTGCAGCAGCTATCTGAGATAAGAATGCAAAGTTAGCAGCACAAATAGGATGGTGTGGACAGGAAAGGTGCTGAGCTCCTTCCTGTTCAGCCTGTACGCCAGAAGCCAGGCTATTCTGGTAGATGGCTTCTGTGTATCCAAATGACGAAAGGCAGCTGAATACGCTGGCAAGGGTTGGAAAGCTGGCAGTAACTCTGACTGCATTTCTGAGAGCTTTCCACGGTTTCTTTTTTCAGCAGGTTAGACTATTGTGTAGAGTTTAATAATTCTTTTAAATCTCTGTGCATGTTTCTGCAGTACTGTTGTTTTCCTCTCTTGCCTGCACGCTGTAAGGGGTCACGGATGTATGTGCCAGACACATTTTTGCAGCATCTCTGGCATCCCATTTGTATCATCTTTTTCATTCCAATTCATTTCTTGCCATACTTTCCACTACGAGAGCAGGAGGCTTTTCCTTCAGTTGTAGTCATATGCCAACATTCTTCTGACTTATAGATGGCAAGGAGAAACAGAATTGAAATCTGCTTGAAATCTCAGCTAGCTTTAGGAAATCCCTCCTGCACTGGTGGCGGTAAGAAATCCCACAGTGGGCACACCAAGAGCTCCCTTCTTGCTTTAAGACGCACAAGGGCCCAACCCAGTGGCCTGGTGACGCCCAGGGGTCCTCCATTTGCTGATGCCTGGGGAGGAGGTTGCTTTTTTGCCCTCGACGCCTGCCAAGCTCCCTGGGCGCTGTCACGAGGAGGCACCTCCTCACGGCCTGCTGGCCCCCTTCCCTCGCCTTCCTTGCAGGGGTCTCTGGGGCTACCGGGAACTCCGGGCCTCGCTTCCCTCCCCATGGCCTGGAGGGAGCAGCGCGCTCGTATTTACAGTGAAAAATAATACTTTTTTTGTGTGAAAACTG
>NW_009235177.1:0-303 GCF_000690835.1 Fulmarus glacialis
TTCTCTGACAACCCGTGTCCTACTCCCTTTCCTTGTCTTTCCCTCTCTGCCTCCCGTCCTTCTTCCTACCTTTCTTTTTCTTCTCTCTCCCCCTCTGTTCCTGCTGCTTCGTTTTCCACCTCTGTCCTGCTCCCTGCCCCTTTTTTCCTCTCGCTGTCCCTCTGTCCTGCTTCCTGTCCCCACCTTTTCTGTCTTTATTTCTCTGTCCCGCTGCCTGTCCCATCGCTTCTTGTTATACCCTGCCGCCCCGTCCAGCTGGCTCTCCCTTTTATTTGTCCTCTCTTCCTCTTTTCTGCTTCTCCG
>NW_009235177.1:427-897 GCF_000690835.1 Fulmarus glacialis
CCTCCTTCCCCCTCTCTCTCCATCTGTACGTCCCGCTCCCTGTCCCTGCCTTTCTCTATCCCTCCCTTCCTTCTTCCTCTCCTTCCCCACCCCCTGTCTCTCTGTCCTGCTCCTCGACCCTCCTTTTTTTGTTGCTCCATCTCTCCGCAGGGCTCCTCGTCCCTATTTCTCTTGATTTCTCCGTCTCTCTAGCCTTTTCCCTGTACCTTTCTTTCTCTCTCAGCTCCTCTGCCTTTTCTCTCACCACATTTTTCTCTTTCTAGTCCACTCTCCTTCTCCCCATCAATGACCTGAACGACCAGGTGTCCTTGTGCTCTGGTACTTCCTTAGCATCGCCCTAGGGAAGATCTGTGTTTTTAGGGATAGGGATGATCCGGGAGCTGATCTCCTTCTGTAGACGGGGGTAGGGAAGATCTGTGTTTTTAGGGATAGGGATGATCCGGGAGCTGATCTCCTTCTGTAGACGGGGG
>NW_009235178.1:0-49821 GCF_000690835.1 Fulmarus glacialis
CCAACCTTAATGATTCTATGATTCTACCTAACTTCCTTAATTAAGGGATAAAATTTTAATCCCTAAAATATTCTAATTGACTTAAAAATATCCTCTTTTTTGCTCTGAATCAATTACTGTGCATCCTCTCTATTTTTGCTGGCTAAATACAACAGGGTGTCCAGAGCGCATGAACCAAACTAGACCTAGACTAGAAGACTTGATTCCGTATTAAATAATGATAAAATAGACAACAAATGCTATTTGTTGTGAAACTTAAAATGATCCGATGTTTATTCCTACACTAGTCTTTGTTTCTTAAAACCAGTTTTGTGATTGTTTTTGCTTGCCTAATCAGTCTCTTCAGACTACAAACTGAAAGATTTTCTCTTGGTAAGTCTTCTTTGGCTGGTCGCTATCTCAAGATAAAGGGTGAGTGCTGCACCAAGAACACTTCTTTTTCTAGTTTTGTTGTTTATTGTGTGACTTAGAGAAGTGTTAGTGAGCTTGGGTTATGTCTGGATCTGACTCCCATCTGAAAACTTTTGAACTCATTAGCCAATTGAAACTCAGTATGACACAAAGGAAGGGATCATAATTGTTAAAAGTTAATGAAAACAGACAGCTGCTTGGAGGTGAGACACACCTGTAACAGAAGAGTTCTGGTATTTACTCTGTCTTTGAAATGAGAAAATCCACATGGCATCTCCTCCTTTGGGCACATGAACAAGATACCGGCTGCATTAGTTCCACTTCTTGTAAGACTGTTTTTATGTCCCTTTTTGGATAGCCCTGACTCCTTACTGTTCCTTATAGTTTGGGGGGCTCCGCTGAAGTCAACTTCAGTGCTTCTTCCCCAGGAAGTTTAATTCCTTTTTTGGCTTTCTTGCCCCATAGTGTCCAAATGCATTAAATAGTTGAGATATGTAAAGACCCTCTACCCAATGTGGTGTGATGATGAATGTTCATCCTTTAATCATGTTCTGCACTGACACTTCAGTGACTCAAAATCCTTGTGGGATCTTGTGAAACTTACCAGAATTCACAACAGTCTTTATTTCAGTTACTGGATTGCACCTGCAAACCAACAAACCTCTGTAAAGAAGAATTGCATCTTCATTTTGTTAAAGATTCACTTAAAATTATCATCTTTCTTAAAATCTTTGTTTTATAAAATACACTGTCTTCTAAGGAAATTTCCTTCTGGAAAATTAATTCTTGGCAAGTAAAGGACAGACACCTTCTTAAGAAGTTGAATTAAGAAACCTCTACTCTAGCTATTGAATGTATGACTCCAGGAAAGAGAAATACATCATATGGTTTTATTCTAACACTTTTGTTATAGCTCTATTAATAATAAAGTTTTGATGAATGAAGTACATGAACCTTGCTGAAGCTGATCTAAGCATGGAATGTCTACAATGTAGTCAGCTACAACCATTTACTACTACTCTGAGTGGAGTTTAAAATTTCGATGTTTACATTGAATTTCCAAAGTACACAGAAAAAAAATGAAATAGGAAGAGCATTTACATCCATTTTAATTGGTGGCAGGCATAAATTCATAAAAACAAAAGGGGAAGAAAGACCATTTAGCAGAAACCTCAAAAAGTGCAGATACAGATTTGTTAAATGACAATCTTTCAAGAGATTCTCCTGCAGGCTTGGCCTTTCTTTTAGACATTACGGTCATTAAGCACTGTCACACAAAAGTTCTCAAGATAAATGAAGATGAAAGCATACTGCAGAAACAAACTGGTTGTTCGATGCATTTCAATCCGTTTGTGAAGGAGATCTCTGATAATTTACCTTTTCTTTTTACTGCTTTAGCTTCGAGGTAGTCGGTCTCCACCTGTTACAGATTTGTTTGAATTGTTATTACCATAAATCTTTACATGGTGACCTATGCCACAAATTACATAATATATTAACTTTCGTGCACAAAAATAAAATTGGGAAATAATAATTAAACTTATTATAGAACATAGAAAAATCACAATACTATTAAAGGGGAACATCTGATTCTGCTATAAATTTGTACTGCAAGAATTTCATGATGGTCAGATGCAAAACTTTATATTTAAAAAAAGAAAAACTACATCAAAATGAATAATGCTAGTAGTAATATAAAGCCAAATCACACAAGATTGTTTCAAGATCAATGTAATAAATGCTTATTATTCAGCAGAAAAAAAATCAGGAACAATGTACAAAATAATAGTGCAAGAACGGCTGCAATCTATTTGTTCTCATCATTTTTGAGATTTTGGTTAAAAACTTTACAGCTGGCGAGAGATGCTGCTGAAAAACTCAGATTCCACTCAGTGGGCTGATTAAGGCACATCTTTATGGACTTCAAATGTTCATTTTCTGTGTTCGTGTCTATTGAATTCTGCGGCTCCGAGACTTTCACTTGTAGTGTGCTGTGAGAAAAGAAGTGGGGGTGGGAGAGGGAAAAAATGAGAAAAAGTTTAGTACACTTTCCTCTTCCCCTGCAAACAAGCAAACTGATAGGAGGTAAGATGAGGTGGTGGCAGATTGCCTATACTGTTGGCGTTTTGTTGTTGTTTTACTGCACTATGTTCCAGAAACACCGAGATCAGAACCTGACTGTGCTGTGCTCTCCGTGTTGTAAAAGTAGATCGGGCTGGCACACACTCTTGTTGCTCTGGTGTTTTCCTTCCCGTAGGAAACACAGAGTGCAAGTGTAGGTGACAGAGAAGACTTTAGTCCGCAAGGTTACTTCCTTGAATTTACAACCTCTTCAGACTTGAACCTTTGCCCTCACTTGCTGTGAGGAAATTCAAAGCCTTTTCTTATGACCATAGGATTGTGTACATATGAGATGGCACTAGGGCTGACTTCTGAAGTCTTGCAGCTTTCCTCACCCCTGCTGCTTATGTGCTTTCCAGGCATGGCCAGGTAGCAAAACTTAAAACTCTTAGCAATGAACAGAAATAATCAGCTAAATGAAGAGATAGGGCTGGAATGTAGTTTTGTTTTGGGGTTTGTTGTTTGGGGTTTCTTTTGTTGTTGTTGTTATCTGAAAGGAACATAAATGTCTTGGGAATCAAGAAATTGCAAACTATGAAGTAGTATATACCTGCAAAGTGCTTTAAAGAACATTATTTCTACTGTCTTTAAAGCAGTAGATACATGAACTTTGTTTAATGCTGGGCAAGTGCCAGACAGAAAAAGCTAAAGGTTCAGGCTTGTTAAATCATTTGGCATGTTACTTCTGTATATAAAGTAGGAATTGTACTACATTGTTATGGCCTGTTTTTCCAAACAATGCTGCTAGCAATAACAGAGTGCATACTAGGATTAGGTCACTAATTATGACTGCAATTCCTTCCCATTTGCTTGGACTGCAAATCAAAATGCAGAGTGCTATAACACTACCAATTAGCACTTTCTGAATAGTCGACTATAATGGTTTCCCTCTCCGAGGGAATTCCTACTCCTTATCTTTTAGGTTTTGTACAGGTTTGTGTACAAGATGTAAAAGGCAGGACTGAATTTGCAAAACTAGAACTGAAGTATATGCTGGTAACTGTCATGCAGTAATTTACCTCTTACAGAAGAACTCTAGGAAACTTGGGAGTTTGGCATTTTAAGAGAATGCATAAAAACAGGAAAAGAAAAATGTTAATGGTTTTTTTTAGTTCCCCAGTATGAGTAACATCAACATAAAAAGCTCAAGTATTTTAGGAAATTTTACCTTGATAAAAATAAAGTGGAAAATAATACGGTTAGAGATCTACATTAATGTATTTGTTAACCCAAGAAGAAGTTAGTCTTTCATCTCGCTTTTCATTCTTTCACTTGTAGTGATTTATTTTCTAGCTGTTTATGTAACAAGGTATGAAAATGGTGTATTTAAATAGTATTTTTAAAGCAGAGAATGTAATTAAGGTGTAAAATTAAATAGAAGCTGTTGAATTTCTCCAGCCAGATCCATCAATAGATTCTACTCTAAATTTTATTCCACTCTGCTTGTGAAAGGTGCACTGTGTATTAAACACTCCTACCAAAGAAAGCAATGTTTCATACAGCAACCCTCCCTTCAGGAAGAACTACAGGTTACTTCCAGAAGCCAGGAAGCCTATTTCGGTAGAGCTTGGAATTAGGCTGTAGAGTATCTCTAGTGTACATCCTCCTGGAGTTTTCAACTACCACCGCCTGCACCAGCAAGAGGATGGAGGTCCCTTTAACTTCCTAGACAACAGGCATTTACTGATCTTATCTAATGGTTTCTAAAAAGGTTAGAATGTCCAATTCTCAAGCCATCTGTTTACTATTCCAGCAATTATAATCTGTTTTGTTTTTATTCACTTGGGATTGATGCAGTTATGTGATTTGTGGAAGTCAGCTACAGGTGCCTCTGTAACATGAACATAAATTCCAGCCATGGCATATTCAATAGTTCTGCTTTCACTAGTGAATTCAAAGACAGGCCAACAGTGCTAAAAACCCAATGAAAAAGAGAAAACAGTCTTTTTTTTTTTTAAAAAAAAAATCTTTGTATGCTAAACTAGTGATATTTCTTGAAAATTCAGATGCTTTTCTTCATCTTTAATTACACTACCCTCTATCAGCCCTTGTCCTCTAACTCCTCTTGAAGTGCTGATAACATTTATTGCTTAATTTTGAAATATGAAATCTTTTGAGTGTACAAGAACTGATCCTGATCATTCTTGTCTTCTCTTAGAAAGTAAAAATTAAAAAAAAAAAGTATATGGAAACAAGACTATACCCTTTTGATCTGAAACAATAGCAATTTAAAAAACATACATCTCAGGGAGCTAAGTTGTGTGTTTCTGCAGCCCTTCAGCATGCGCTCTATCACTGCTCTGCATAAGGAGCATGCTCAGTCTTACAAAGATTTTTGACTCTTCTCTGTAAGTCAGCATATGTGAACTAGTGGGGAGGCAGGAGGTGCCGGCTACCGTGCTGAGGACGTGGACACACGAAGGTCGTGTACAGGGCCAGGACACACTGTTCTGTCAACGCAAGCTGAGGATGCCCTCACATGCTCTTGGCTTTCTTTGGATGCTGCTGCACACAAAACCAACGGGTCTAGAAAACTGTCAGTGATGACTCCAGGACTTTTTTTCATGTGTTGCAACTCTCAGTTCCCAAATCACCACTGCTGAATCATCTCTGAATTTACTATCTTTCAGCAGCATTGGAAAAAGAGGCAACTGCCTATGTTATTCTAACAAATCATAGCAGCCAAATAAGAATAATGCCAATGGACTCTGAAGTCCTATCTAGTCTCCCCTGGCTAAGCAGACAACCCTGTGTGTGGTTAAGTCTCCAGGCCTGCTAGGACCTAAAAGGATCATCTCTTTCCACAAAAATTTCCTCCTATCATTCAAGCAAAAGAAATTAAATAGAAAGGTCTTTGAATTCAACCTTCTACTAAAGCAAGCAACAACAGGCCTTCCTATGCTCCTAAGAACTAAAGAAAACCCTGTTCTTTTCCACTTCCTCTTCTGGAAGTACACAGCTCAGTCCTGATGGCTCCCCAAAATACAGGACAGATTTGAACGTATGTTGACAAGTTTAAATATAAACAACATTCCTGCCCCCTTTTTAAGTTATAAATATTTAAAGTAGCCTGACTCCTTAGAAAGTTATTTAGAACTGTGATCCCTATATTTTGTAGTAATACAGATTATTTAGCAGTCTACTGGAGGCACAGGGTTCTTAAAGAGCAAGGAAGCAAAATATTAATGTAAGCTGTCACTGAAATGGACATGAAGAAGTGATAAAATTTTAGGGCATAATTTACTAGTGATGATAGTATTAAACCCGTTAAAGAAAAAAATAGTCCTATGATCTCAAATCGCTCATAGCATATTGTCTTCAAAGATCTTGGAAACAAAAACCAGCTAAGAATCTAACAGTTGAAAGGAAGCATCATTAATTTTATGATGAACATAATTAATTCTTAGCATCTAGGCACTGCGTGAAACAAGTCTGCCTCTGATCATCTGTTCCATGAAAGAAAACTACCTAATTTCTACACATTACTAGAAGTTAGTAGCATGCAAATAAATTAAAAAACCCCTATACACCTGTTGTGCAGATAAGTACTGTTGCATTTACCTTAGAAATATACTGTAACAGAAAAAAGTTTTTGCTATTTTTATTCTACTTAATCATAATTAAAAATGGTTTTAAATGAGGTACAATAAGGCTAAGGCTTGGAGGTTCAGAACTATGTATGCTGGTTTGGGCTGTTCTCAGAGGAAATAGAATGCCACCATCTCAATACTGTGATGAATGTGGCTATGTAAATCTTGTCATTTGAGCTGGATTAATCTCAAATCTTTAATTCATAACAGTTTTCTGACATTACAAATGCCAATTTGTTTGTAATATTATTATGTTATGGAGGGAGATTATCTCAGAAATATGATAAGACTGTCCCTGGGTGGTTTATAACCCACCAGACTTCTGAATTAAGGAAGGTCAAACAATAATTTGCAAGTAAGTAATTTCCTTTTCTGAGATTTCTACTACTTAAATAGAATTTTAAAACAGCTGTGAGTAGCAAATGGATAAATATGAAATGTCTCAGCAACAAATATACAAAAGAATTTCTTCAAACACACATCTCTAGAACTTTAAACTAGAAAGACAGGTAACAACAACCACCACAATTTTGAGAATGGATACCTTAAGTATAGCTCTTAAATCTTTATTTGCACTGTAAATAAATTTCTTAAACTTTAAAAATAGTTACTGAATGTTTTGAAATTTATTCTAAGTGCCCTAATAAAAACACTGAAATCTAACTTTAAGTACTTTTTTTTTTTTCAAATGGAAAACATGACACACAGATAAAAGAGCACCATCTAAGTGAGAATAAGAATTTTTTTTTGGATTAAGAAAAATATCATATGGCATTCTTACAGCTTCTAGACAAGAATTTTTCAGCTAGGCTTCTATTTCATGTACAGGAAAATAATCCATTATTTGAAGCAAATAATCAAGATTTCAATAGTTTTGAAATAGACAACTTTGAGGGCAAGCCTGTGTCAGTAAAATATCATGTATAATCTCTGCATATTTGTGAAATCTGCACCGTAGATAATAGGAACCCGTGACAAGATCCATCTGAAAAGACTGATTTCCCTAAGCATCTTAATTTTTATGTATGCATATATTTTAATATGAAATGTGAAAGTCTTATTATTCTAATTCCTAGCAGGACCACAATTTAGAAATATTCTACCCTGAGCTGCAAAGTGAAAACAAAGAATATGAATACCTATATGTAAGACCTGCTTGGAAAAACATGAATGTAGTCACATTACTCACTAATGGCTTGACAACTGATATAAAACATTCAAAACCAAGTAGAAATGCATAGGCTTATGCTTTTGAAAGGATTTTAAGTCCTAAGCTAATGTTAAATTAAGGCCATTTCTACTGGTAGGCATGCAATAAGAAAAGCAGGCCTAAAGTCGATCATCACTGAAGAAAGAGCTACAGCCAAGTTACGATACCTGCCCCACTTACAGATAAACCATGATAAAAGTCAGAAGCACAGATTCCTTTTATGTATGCCTAGAAGTGGAGACAGAAAGGAGCATGTGGCAGTAAGTAGAGGATGGAGAGTAGGTGAGCTGGCACAGCCATTGAAAAAAAGTTTGTGAAACTCCTGTCTAAATTTAATTTGTGGTAAGGAACAGATAAAGCTGAATGCAGACATAAGTCAGGTGAGTTTCTGCTGTTGAAAGAACAAATCAGACAGTAAAATCTGTCAGATTGACAAAACCAAACAAAAAAATACAGAAAAAAAGCCTAGGTCTCCATAAAGCATGAAGTTTCTCACTAAGGGTTTACATCCTCTTAATAGAGATACCATTATTTGCACCCCAAAGAACACTGACGAATAATCTAAGCAGCCTTTACTGATGTCTACAACATGAGAGAAATCAGCATCAGAAAAAGGTTCCCTTCCTTCAGTTATGAAAAAATGGAAAGAGAAATATAAATTGCTCGACCTGTTCCACAAGAACAGAATGTGCAATTTGCCATGAGAATGGGAGCAGAAACAGTAACTTTTCTAGAATTATGAAGTGTCCAGAGCTGTTGGCCCAAAAGCATGGAGCTAGGAAGATAAAGTCTGTTTATACATCCTGATTTTGGAAAAGACATGTATCTTTACACTGTAGGAAAAGAATTAAAAGTTACCCGGTCTTCAATAAGACAAAGTGGATTAAAAAGTAGGCATGGCTATTTAGAAAAGATTTTCCATACCTGGGTTAGAAGAAATCTATGACAAAGACTGACTGACATCTTGCTCGTATGATATTATAAATCTCTTATCAGCTGTAAGAGATAGTATGGACCAGCAGAAGTACAGAATGACAAATATGCAGTAAAAAACAAAACAGGGAATGAAATCGGGCTGCACTCATTCTGCAGTGCTCCTGAGAGTATGCTTTGGTACTCACAAACATACAGCTTGGAAAAAAAAAAGCTGATGCGTGATCTGAGAATCAAAGTTTGGTACTAAAGGAGAGCAAAGTATGAAGAGAGGATGCAGATGCATGTGGAACAACCAGAGTGTAATGGTCTGAATGGTCTGAACAGTGGTTCAGATATGGGTCTGAATAAAATAAATGAATAAAAGCAATGGCGTGAAATAACAGTTCAGCAGGGGGCAAAGTAGCAATGCAGGTTAAGCCGTTTAACAAAGGCGTAGGAAGCTATAGTGGATCACATATGAAGCACAAGTCGATGCTATATTGCTGTAAAAATGCAAGTAAGTATGACGATATATAAAAAACAGTGGCATAGCTAACATTGGAAGACATAACCAATGACAATGGTGTAATTTTCATTATGGGAGCTCAGCCCGTTATGAGAAGTGGTTAGACATCCTGTTTGGGCTCATCAGCCTCCCTGAAAAGGGCTGCACACTTTCTATGCTTCTGTGAGAGAGGGAAAAAAGGTAGAAAGCTGCAAGTAAAACACAGGTAGTCTGACTTATTAAAGCGAGTAATATAAAAAAATAATGTTGACAAAAATCACACATTGAGAAAAAAAAATAAAGTGAGCATTTAGATGAGAAGACAAGTCAGCTGAAAGCTGGCAAGGAGGAAAAAGAAGTAACACATGAAGGAGATACGAAAACTGAAGTAATTCAAGATGATACCTATGCATTGAAAGGAGAAGATGGGGAGAGATGTGTCTCAAGAACAGCATTATTTTATCAAGGTACGCTGCAACCAATCAAAACATTATTTTGAGTTGTAACCTGGTTAGGAACCCGATAAAAATGTGTCGGGCACATTTTAATTATTGCTTAGTTAATTACAATAACTTCAATATTTTATTTGACTAGCAGTGAAATAATTTCTATTTTCTTTTCTAGCTTTTTAATACGGCACTATTAAAAAAATCCTTGCAAACAACAAAGTAATTAAAAATGTCAATTAACTTCTAAATTGGGACCTCAATCTAGTTTCTATTTGCAGTATTTCAAAGAAGTAATTTTCTCTTAAAATGGTACATTGGAAATTTCTCAGTTCATAGGTAGCACATATCCCTATACAAATATATATAGATACAGGTCTATAAATCATACATTTCTATATACTTGTATTTGTTAAAAAACATAACTTGGGTTTCCAAACATTTTCTTCTGATTTATTTTAAAATATCTAATAATATCTTTTAAGTAACTAGGAAGTAAACTTTGTTAATGAGGACTCCATAAACTTTCTTGCTAGATTGTACACCCAAGAACACCGTCCTGTTTCATATTACATTGAGACCACAAAGCATGACACTACTTCAATTACCACTAAGGGCGAAACCGTCAAGCTATTATGTTGTAGTGGTATATGCATGTGAATGCAAAATGCTGCTCTTAAAATCTTGGGCTTCCCATATAAACCAATTTCAATTCAGATACATCCATCTAATTAGTTGTTGATCATTGTAAAAATATCTGGTTTAATTACAACCTGAAGGCTGTCAACAGCTTTCAGAAACACTCAGTATGCTAGGGAACACTCAAGATTCAAGGCCATTTTAAAGGGCAGAGTCTTTCTTTTTCATGTTGACCATAGGAAACACCAGAGAAAAAAAGCCTTATGATAACTCAATATTGTCCTTAAAATATGGCAAAAATCTTATTTGTATTAAATTAATATCCAGTTACCAAATGAATACAAAGAAGAAGGAACATAAAAAATGAAATACAATTTCTAACAGCTACCAAATGTTTACCTACATTTGACACAAAATTTCGGGTAAGTTCATAAGGCTTGGCACCACTCTGTAAAGCCCTGCAAACAAATGTTTAGACTTTATCCTGAAATATTTTAAAATAATGAAAACATTTCTATTAGTCTCAAATCTTGTTTAAACAATGTCTTTAAGGCACAACTGTGTAACTATAGCAAAACAAAAGGACACCACTAGCAAAAGGATAAACAGTGAATAAATGTGGCATTATATTTGGCTTGAAAATCTGAAGGAGATGTCAAATCATCAAAGGACACGCTACAACTATCTTTTGATTGAGTGAAAGAGGAATTAGGGAAGGAAAATCTACCCAAGAATACATGCAAACAACAGCCCAGTTATCTCACACCATTCTAAATCTTCCCGTCATTCTGGAACCAGAATCTGCACTTTTTGAAGATTCTAGTATAAGACATTTTACAAAAATTTGGTGGGAAAAAAAACCCCAACCACTAGCTTTAGCATATAAACAATAGAGGAATGCAAACTAAGGCACAGTACACATGCCTCTATGAATTAAAGCATCTTTCTTGAGCAGGAATATTTTCCCAGAGCTCAACACCAAAATGTGGAATTGTCTCAGTATAATTAACTTGTTTCATGATAGTCAGACTACATAAGGACTTTATTTACAAGTTAAATCATCACAGGCTATGTTGATTGACCTCTATCCTTCTCTACCTAACATCAACCGAAGCTCCGCTTTAAGGCAGTAAAATCTTAACAGAAGAGAGGATTTTAAAAAGGATATGTACTTGTCATATTTTCAAAAGCACTAGGCAGGCCTGGGAAAACTACTCCTCTTCTAGAGAAAGGCTTAAGCAGAAAGACAGAAGCCTGTCTATATTTATACAGTATTATCAGTTCCCTAAAGAAAGCTGAAAAATTTAACCATTTCCTCAGGACTGAGAACAAATAGGAAAGCATGAGTATGAGTTTCTCAGTTTTTGAGGAAATAAAATTAAAAAGAGATAATAAAACAATACTGAATAAAATGATGAACACCACCCCCCCCCTTATGTATAAAACTGGGTATATAAATCCTATACAAAGGCTTAATAATCATGACTAAACTACACAAATTTCCTTGCAGGTAAAGGAAAGACTTCAGAGTTGAGTTCTTCAAAAGAAGTCTACTATACAAGTAAGCAAACGTAAAAATCCTTAGCTCAGAACCCTCAAAAGAACAAGAGGAACAGCATACCCCAAGGCAATAAATAAATGACCACATTTTAAAACAAAACAGCACCCAAAATTTATACACCTCATGCTAGATCACCTGATGGGAGAGAGAGACAAGGGAAAGACAGACTATATAATTGCATTTGGCAAGTGGAATTCCAGAGTGTAAAACAAGATGGAGTATTAGACTGTGGCATTAGAGCTGCTGTTGTTGCATTAAGGGGAATGAGGCAGAGACCATTAAGTTCATTAGAGTCAGGATTTATTATACAGGTATAGTCAACTATCTGTCAAGTCCACTTTTCTGCTTCTATACTTCTGCATTAAAAATGGCCACTTACTGAGAATAGTCATTCTATTAATTTTCTTACTTTGTTTTATGGCTGGCTGTGAAAAAATAACTTCTTGTCTGGCAATTACAGTTATGAAAATTTCTATCTGCTTACTATGCATCACAGGTGAAACTTATTCTGAAGCCAAGTAACCTTCTGATTAAAAGCCTTTGTGAAAAGAGCTAAGACATGGCTGTTGAAAACGATTTCTCAAAATCAACAGATACAATGACTGTTGCACTCTGCCTCTTTTCCATTTTACCTAACTCAATATTTTAAATTTGGTCCACATTAGAAGTACAGAATGTGCTCTTCATGAAAGAGAAAGCTGAAGAGACTTGCTAAAACCAATCTCTTTTGTCACTAGATCATTGGTGTGAGACTTATGTCTTCCACAGTAGTAGGAAAGCGATTCACATCGTGTAGCCTTATTGCTAATGGATTGCACTACCATAAGACAAATAAGCAACAATACTGGAATATTAATGCCATATAGATGTGTAAAAAGAGTTCATAAAATTTTCCCTCCCAATTTTAAGAAAATTTATGGTAATGGAAGTCAAGTTTAAGAAAAATTTTGTCTGTTGTCATATAAATATAGATGTTATTTTATGTGCACAATCAAGAGACCAATTAGACTCATAAAAATACCAAGTTTTCATAGTTAGATTCATAACTCTTGTAGTCAACTTTGAAATGATTACAAAGATTAGCAAATTCTCATTTTAAGTACTGCACTAACTTGATCTCATTAAGATAGCATTTAAAAATAGGATTCAAATAAAATGAAAAATTAAAATCGAAAATTTATATTCTCTGCCAACAAATACAATAGATTTTCTTCTAAAACTCCAGACTACTTGAAGAAAAGCCAAATTATAAGGGAGAAAATGAAAAAGTTCATTTGAGATGAAGAAAATATCCTAGATTCAAGTGATCGGAATTTATTTTTAAAAGCTTTTCTATGTGAACTCCCGCCCTGATATGAAGGGTAAGTAGACAGGTATGTCATGTCATCACAGCACACAGTACTGCCTGCTACTGTAGCAGGTCCACAGCCTCCTTTGCATCTGTGATAAATCCACACTCTCTGAAGTAGATTTTTAAAATATTCAGTACATTGTAAGTTCCTAAAATGGAGTCTTTTATTGTGTCCCATTTTATTGTTGGATAAGAGTTTCTCTTATTTTAGCTTGGCTCTCTTGAAGCCCTTCTGGATCTAGTTGGGCAAGTCTAAAGCATGTGAATGTGGTCTCCAGTGTTATAAGGAAACACACTGAACCACTCTCATGGAAAGAAACATAAATACTTTCCTAAAAAACATGCTTACGTAATTTTCTTTGCCATCACAGAGAGTAATAATGTTTCAGTGTTGCTAAAGAAATTAAAATGGTCAGAACATAGATTTACAGTAAAAGGGAACTGCCCCTCAACACATCAAATGCATCGTTGAAGCAATAGTTCAGAAGTCAAGCAGTAACAAACAGCATATGAACCAATGTATCTACCATCCACCTTATCTTGAATAAAACAGGCAATATGAAAAAGTGATTAACTCTCCCCAGTTGCTACAATGAGCACATGGCTAGTTCTAGTTGCTTGATACTACCTTGAGCTGTAAGAACTCAACTGCTTTATTCCCACTTGCACATTCTAACAAAAATTTAGTACGCATGAAAATTCAGTAACAATGTTCTGCCTACCTGCCACAATGCTTCACAATAAAACAGCATCACACCTTCTTTCAAGAATATTCAGTAAGACACCAAGATCAGTAAAACTTGAAGAAAAACTTTAAATATCGACCATAAATGTGTATATAAGAACATTTCAAGCATGACAACAGAACAACGATATAATTTGTGATACCACATCAACAAAAATACAGTCCAAAGAATATATGAATGAATAATGATGTTTTCATGTGCATTGAACTTCCAGATGCAGGAATTATGTTTGAAAACACATGCATGCGCAGCTAGAAATCATGTTCCTTCTTTTTAGCCAGTAGCTATACTCTAGACTAAAAATGTTTATATGATTTCCTTGGCTAATGCAGACAGTACAAAATGTTGAATCACCATGCCAAAACAAGACATCCTTTTCTATATCAGTCAATCCCCTGATACTGCAACAGTACCCCTAAAAAGATTTGGGGTTACAAGTGTGGAGAAAATTCCAGAATCGTAATTCTTTGTCTTTTAACATTTCTTTTAACAATGAATTTTCTGTCATATCCTTTCTAAAGACAACGATTGATATGAGAAACTATGAGTAAAAAGGAAAATAACAAAAATTGTAGATGAAATAATGTAAAATATCAAAATAGTTATCAGATTTCCTAAGGATCCAAAACTAAAGGAGGAAAGTTATCAGGTAAATAAAATTGAGTCCCAATTAAAACTAACATGAGACCATATCACAGTAATAGGTCTTACATTGCCATAGCAAGAAAAAGTTTAAAGATAAATATAATTCAAATGCAAAATTTTCTCAACTACAGTCAAAATTATGAAATAAAAATCTGAGAGAGCTCTTTCTTCATTTGCAAAAAAAGAAACAGATAGATGTTACCCTTTCCTTTTCTAGTTCCGGCTTTTTTACAGCAATCTTGTGTCAAGGTTTGAACTTCTTAAAACCAAGTTTTTTATGTTGAGTTTGGTTCCGAATCAGTGAATTAAAATACAAAATAATAGTCTAAAGGTAAAAAATGCTGTACTTTGGAAAAGCAGGGTTACACTGAATGAGCTTAATATGAAGAATTTTATATATCACATAAAGCACAAAAGAAATAAAGTATACAAGAGCCATAATATTGTTTATATTACAACTTAAATTAACTTTTCAGTTTATTATCAGGGATAGTTTTCTACAACATAGAATACAAAGGGGGACATAAGATTTTGCTCTGATATTTTGAATATTTTTTTTTTATCCTTTGGGCAATATAATCAGATTAGCTAATACAATATTGTTTCTACAAATGAATACTTCTGCAGTAATTTAATTCCTATTGCAGAATTTTTTTTTTACTTGGTGAGTATTTCACACCTTAGTTATTTTATTGAAATGAGTTGAGACTTCTGTTTAAGGAGATCTCTTCACCCAACAGAATAAATAATTTCACAAGTGTACCCTCTTTGTAAGTGATATAATGGCCTTTCTGAGATGACAGTTGTATTACAATGTATTATAAATATCTAGCTTTAAAAATGGATTTAATTTCACACCAGCCTAAAAAGATTCCAATCCAAAGCATGTAGCATAGTAACTGTATATTGTACTTGTCTAGAATAAATTTGCATTTTAAATTGTTCTGTAAGGATTCAATGCTCAAACCCTTTAGTGTCAGCACATTTCATTTGGCATTGAATGGATACTAAAACAGATCTCTGAATGAATACTCCTCAGAAGTACATAGTACTATTTTTTACTGTATAATTATAAAACCATTATAGATTTATTTTAGAAATCATTCAATAACATTTTTTTTAAACAACTATATGTTAATACACTGAATTTCTGCTTCATTTTATAATTTATCCTTCCTCACAATATGAGAAACTACACAGCGGAATGAAATTTTGTTCCTTTTGAAATCAATAACCAGTTGCTACTGACTTCAGACATGCCAGAACTTGATTTGTTGTCTGTCTGAACTATATTAGTTAGCTCTTCTTCTTTTATCTTGGTGTGTTATAGCCGTAAGAGAATGTAATACACCTATTGTAGCCAAAAGATTTATGTAAAATACTACATAAATTTTAAAATTGCACTTTCTGCATTATTCTGATGCTATATAACGTTTAATCTCATTACTTTTCTGAAATTAAAATTAGTATCATGCAATTAAAAAAAAACAAACCAAAGTGCTTAGTTGTTTGACTTCTCCAATTCTTTAAGATTGTAATTTTAAGATGAAGGGGGGAACAGGAACTTACCTACTTGGTACTTTGGGTAATAAGTTGCCATTTGTCCACTACTGCATGATTGTCTCTTATGCCTTTTTCTTATATTTGTATCAGTGGTCTCCCATTGTGGACTTTTTCTTTTGTTTATTCTGTTAAGAACTTCAGAACTACTAGCAGGATTATCATCATGGTTTACACCACTACTTAATTTTCTGCTGTGAAATTGGTCATCCAGCCTTTCAGTCACTTTAGAAGAATTAGATCCTTTAGATGATTCCATTTCATTTTCTTGTTTCTTTAATGCATTTTGCTTAGTAGAATGGGACCTTAAAAGAGGATGTCTTTTTTCTTCTGTATAGGCCTGATTGCTTTTACTTTCAACAGCTTCAGGAGAATAAATGACATTATTTAACTTAAATGAATTGTGCTGCTCAATATGGTTGATTTTTCTCAGAAATATCCTACAATCTTTAAAGGTTTTGGCTTTCCAAGTATTTTGAAACAGTTTATCTTGGCTTTGTTCTTTTCTAACATTTTGTTGGCAACAAATTGTTCCATTTGTCTCTGCATGTGACTTAAGTATATTTGCTAAACCAGGATGTGGGTTAAAGTCAGAAGATCCCATCATCTGTTGAACAAATGCATCTCTGGCTTCATTTTCAGTTGGCAAGAGGCTACTCTCAGATTCTACCAAAGTCTGAGTGGGCTGGACTTCTACTCTATTTTTTTCCTGGAGCTTGGGCATTTCATCATTGGTTTCCCCACTTGTACTTTTAAACAACTGGCTTTGGCAAAAGAACTGCAAATTTTTCTTTTTTGATTTCCAGCCTCCGGGAGCCTGATTATAGAGCTTTTTCGTTTGTCCCCACCTATCACGCTGTAACTTCTTAAATTCATTTCTTTTTAATCTGGCTAATGTGAAATTACTTTTCATGCTTAAGACTGGAGACCTCACCATGTTATGTAATATTTGTAACTTCCCTGCTGGTTTGGAAGGAGAGGATAGTGCAAACTTTTTAAAGTGCTTTCTGAAAGGGCAAGTACTAAGATCAGATTGTTTAGTTTCCATCTTTATCTCTCTAGTACTAACTACTTCTAAAGGATTGCGAGCATTTGCCTTTCTCACTAGAGAGAGAGACTGTGTTTCTGTAGTTTGCATAAACCAGGTGCAGAGTTCATTCATATTACACTTTTTCTGAAAAAGCATTTTTATAGGTGATGTTTCAAGTTCTACAAGGCAGGAGTCTAAAGGGTTTGCCATTTCAGAATTACAGTCTTGTTCAATGGGATCCCTTTTTTCACATACACATTTATCAAACTCAGTTCCCCCCACTCGCAACCAGGTATTAGTTATCTGTTCAAATCTATTATTTAGTTCTTCCAACAAAGTGTCACTTGAAGTGGAACTGGCCCACCACCTGAGAGAGGGATTTGATGAAAAAATGGGATCTGATGATACTTCGTTAATGGGCCTGAATTCACCATCCTTAAGATCCTTTTTTGCATTTCCTGAATTTCTCAGTTCTGAGGTATCTTTGGATGCTGTGCTCTGATTTGATTGCCTGTGTTTTTCCTTTCGATCTTTAGCTTTTTTCAAATGGAGTTTGTAAGATTTATGTAGTAAGGCACTTCTACAAGTAAATGCACTAGAAGATGCTAATGAATGTAAAAAATGCAGCGAGGGTTTTCTGTCTCTAGCAGAATGTCTCAATGGAATTTCACGTTTTCTTGACACTGTTGTAATAATATTGTTTGATCCATCCTCTCTAGAATCTTTCTGCATGCTCTTTACTTGACCCATATTATTGCACAGTTGATTTTTTCTCTCCTGTGGTATGTTTTTTTCTAACACATTCTGCTGTTGTAAAGGAGGCAAACAGTTGCTAATACTCACTTTTCTTTCCTGAGGTGAAACTCTATTAACAGTCACTGATATGCCAGAGATTTTTACTTTTGCTGGCCTACCGGGTTTTCGAATGGTGGTTAACGGTTTCTTAATTGGCCGTATAATATTGCTGCAAGGATGTGGTGATGCTAGGTTACTCTTGGTAGGTCTAACATAGTCATAACCAGAGACCTCGTTTTCAGTAGAAGAATTCTGTAAGGCTTTTACTATTTCAGTCAAAGCATTTTCAGTTTCTGCATTGTGTCTTGCTTTGCCCTGGTCACTGGCAAAATTAGAATCAATGTGTTGTGTGGGCAGAATCTTGATTACATTTAGATTACCTTCAGAAACATGTCTCTTAGTTCTTCTTGACCTTCCAAAAACAACTGTCACAGTAATATTTTTGTTGCTGTTAACTTCTTCCATTACTGCTACATCAGATTTGGTACTTTTACCATCACTGCTAAGTTCAGGTCTAGGTTCTGTGCTTTCAGTCATGTCTATTTTTGGTTTTGGAGGCCGTCCAATAGGTCTCTTAACCTGCTTAACAACTTGAGGACCTATTTTCTTCGGTCTACCAGGTTTTCTTTTTAAAACCGATTCACTGCTACTGCTTGATTTCTCCACAACTTCGTGATTTTGTTTCGAGTCATTTATGTTAGTTTGACCAACTGGACAAGAACTTGTAATCGCTTCCGGATAAACACAACTTGACTGCTCCTTGGTATCATTTTCACTGTAATCACAATCCTTGGCACAGATTGCATGAGAAAGATCTCCTGTGGCCTGTTTGTCTAACAAAGTGTTTGTGTGCCCCTGAAACAAACAAATATCTGTGCTTCCTTTAGAAGATGCAGCTGCAGATGTCAAAGTATATTTGACTCCTTCACTACTATTAACCTCCGAGACAAACATAAGCTTAATAGGACTAGAGTAGTTTAAGGGAGATGAGATCTCCCCAGCTTCAGAAGTTGTATGTGAGTCCCCATTATTGGAAGTTGAACTGGATGAATCAAAAGTCAGAGATTTCAAAAGGCTGTCATTACTTTCTTGATCTATAACCATTTCTTGTTTGTTTGTTGTCACACACACAGTTTTGATTTTACTGCTGCTTGGCACATGTGAATGTGGGAGGAAGCTTTGTCCTGTGCATCCCATTTCATTCAGAGTGAAAGGTAAGCCTCTTCTAGCAGCTGGGTTCATAACCTGTTCATAAGCATTACCTTTTAATTTTTGGCTTATTTTGTAACTATCCAGTAATGAGTTGTTAGTCTTTCTGGCTAAGTTTATTGTATCTTCTAAACGCTCTACAACAACTTGCAGATTTGTGTCTCTCATAATTTTTCTTATATTTATGTCACTGCATCTTTCAGTATGAACATCTTTATTTATTTTCATTTTTTCCAAACTTTCTAAAGACTTTTTTGTATTGGATGACTTTCTAAACACAATATTGTTTGTTACATACACAGAGTACCATCCAGGAGGCACGATGTTACGTTTAGTTCTGCCCAAGATTCCATTATTCTCATCCTTTAGAGGAATCTGATCAGTCTCTTTTAAGGTTGCAAAATCTCCTTGTGTTTTTGCGAGTTCCGCCTGGCTGGCTGCAATAGCACTGTTTTCTGAAAGAACTAGAAAGCCGGAGCTGGTTTGAAAATTAGAAAGAGGTAGTTTGAAAGCCTCTGTTTGGTGTACTGGAAAGCACATTGGTTTGGTTTGGCAATTCATGCATGGATTACTTTCAAGATGTTGCAAAGCCTCATCTTCTATCACAGTAAAACTGTGTCTTTTATTTGGATATATTTTATCAATTTTTTTTGTAGATTTCTTTATATTTCTCTCAGAAATTGACTTTTTTCTTACAAGACTTTCATCAAGGCTTGCAAGCTCCCTCTTGATTTGCAAAGACTGTCGTCGAATGAATGGTGAATCAGGAGAATTATACATTGCAAATAAAGTTTCCTGACGCTTGCGAAATCTTGTTTGGATAATTTTATTATCCATTTGTTTATCATGTTGGTGAAGTAATTCCATAAAGCTGTAATCACTTGCCTTAGCATTATGCAAAAGAGAGGTTATGAAGTCTCCTAATTTGACATCATTTTCTGGTGCCCTGTCACTGCTAGAAAGTTTTATAAGATTTGTTGCTATATCTGTAGTGTCTATTGATTTTAACTTTTCATTAATACGGTCCATTAAATCTTGAAAAATGGCAGAATGTTCACCTTTCTCAGCCTTCTCAGAATTTATATAATAATTGTTGCTTTCTTGGTCTGTTGATAGCAACGTTCCATCTGAATATTCAGTCTCTTTTCCTCTGCGTGTTTTACCTTCATATTCAAATTCTCCTTTGCTTCCTTCAGCTGGCAAGAGGGATGGAGGCTGGTTGATGGATATTTCAAGCTTGTTATTGTCTAAAGTTGGAAAATCTATAACCGATCCTTCTGATGATTCAAATTCTTTACTCTGTACAGGTGATAGTGGAGGTGGTGATGGGCTGCGAGATCTATTTGAATTTTTAATGCTGTTCAAGAGATCACAGTCCTTAGTTGAATATGTACATGCTGCTGCTTTCACAGAATGCCTGTTATAATTTTGCAATTGTTCAGCACAATACTTATGAGAACTACATGCTTTGTTCACCATTGTCTTAATACATCCAATCGCTACAGCTTGGCATGACAAAGAATGGAAATCTTTAATACAAACAGACAGAGGTGGTAAACAAGTGTTTGGTCTTTGATTTTGTAAACAGCACCTTTTTGTCAGCATATGTCCATTGCAATTGCAAAATGAAACGTGAACATCCTCTTCAGTAAGGGAACGGGGAGTTTCAGAGTGGACCAAATGTGTTTGCTTGCAACTGCAAACTATAGGAACATTTTCATCTTGTATTAAAAATTTTAACATAGCCAAAGTCTGTTGCCAGTGATATGAACAAAAAGACTCCAAAACTTTGTTTAATGTTGATTTTCCTTTTTCCAAATTAGCTGTGTCCTCTGAATTTGCATCAGCTGTTGAGCTTGAACTGAAAATGAAAACAAATCAAAACAAAATATAAATTACAGTAAAACACCGTATCTAATGTATGTTATGGTTAAACTCAAGCCTAAAAACCTGAAGTTTGCAAAACAGTTCTGTTCTATTTGCACTATTCAATCATATTTGCGAGTGTCACTAGCAATGATGTGCATCTTATCTATAGCAGTGATAGTCCTACCCTAAGAAAAATAATCAGGAAGAAATTAAGGGACAAAAAGAATTTTTTGAAACATAGCTTCTCATATCTAAATGTAATTACAATAATGTTAACTTTCTGATATTTCAAATTACCTTAGTCATTAACAAAGGAAAACCTCACCAAGAACCTGGGGAGCTTAGTATTACTCCCATTTCACAAACTGAGGCACAGAGAGGGTAAATGACTTGCCTAAGGTCACAATCCAAGGTTGTGGCAGAGGCAAGAATGGATCCATCTCTCCTGAATCCCACCCTAAGATATTCATATACCAAAGTGTATTGAATGTTCTTGAGGATACTCTTAAAGATCCTTATAAAGACATTTTTATTTATATATTTATTTTGAAAGAACACTTAATAGGCTAACAGAAAATGGAAAAAATAGCCACTTGCTACTGTTACTATTCTTTGCAGAGAGAAGTTTCCCTTTTAGTTTTTAAATAAATTGCAGTGGTGCATCACAGGCTCTTCATTGCAATGTATTACACACACATACACACACACGTGCGCGCAACACACACACATAGATTCCTTCATTAAACAGAAACAGAGATAATCACCACTGGAATAAATAACTTCTGTGATGAAGGTTAATACCCTTTAAATCTCAAATACAGGGTAGGCCTATATCTAAATAAGACTTCTGAGCAGTTGTTCTCAAAGATATTAACTCAAAATCACTTATAAAATACTACTTTAACTATTTAATTAATTTCTTATAAATTATTAACACTAATGTCACTACTTACCTAATCAATCATTTATATTGAAAAGCTGAAAATTTTCCATGGTAGAAATTAATACAGATATTTCTTCAATTAAATACAAAATCCTTAAGCTGGATAGCAACTATCAACAGATAGTTAACACCTAATTCAAATGTTTTACTGAAACCAACTGCATGAGCAGAAAATGTTAGAAGAATTCTGTTTTAGAAAAGTATGTATTGTTTAAACACATCACCAAACTCTGAACATGACACTAACTTTTTGCCCTGTTATTACCTCCTGTAATTTTTTGCATTTAAGCCTGTACTTTGGAAAAATTTCATTTTGATTGGGTTGACAATCGTATTGATCAAGGAACAAACATATTTAAAATTTAATGTGCTGTATTTATATAAAGTTACCCATTCATTAATTAGCTCATACCCAATGTTATTAGCATCAATAGTAACTTTCAGCTTCAGGTTTCTTACTGGAAGTTATACATACAAATTTGTATTTTTATTGTCCCACACAGATTTTAAAGTTTAGAGCTTAAAACCAGCCAACTACGCTTAATAATTCCTCATGTTTTTTCCTTCTCCTGTAATATTTAGTATGAAATGGTATATATTCAAAATAAGCATGTAGATAATACTAACTCATAAAAGCGTAAGATAATTGTGATAGTACTAGTTGAAATTGCGATTATGTTTAAACTGGAGTAATTGAAGTCTTAAAAAGAAAAAAACTCTTTGCACTTGCAATCTAAAGTAAAAACAGCACTATTCAAAGGCATGTCATTGTCAGATTTAACTGTTTTTGAAATACCACTTCACTGAGAAGAGTCTGAGTGTTACTCAGTCCAACAAACTCAGGAATCACGAGGTGTTGAAACGTATCACTATACTTGTGAAAACAAAGCTTATTCTAGTAGTACAACTACGGATAAAAACTAATTGCCCTCCCCACCACCATGACTTACTAAATAAAGTTTTGAAAGGCCAGGTAGAAAAAAAATGAACACAACACTAGCTCTTAAATATTTTGTTTGTAAATCATAGTAAATTTGTTAAGTACTAATTTGCTAAAAAGATGGCTATAGTACAGTCTTTTTAGACTGAACTCTAGACAGATACCTGTCTGTCTAGACTTGCAAGGTACGTCTAATGGAGTTTCACTGGAGAGCTTTAATTGTAGAGGACCTGTATCCATAACTGCTATTTAAAATATGCTCACTGGTAGAAGAAACTTCCAGAGCCCTACAGCCTTCTCAAAGTCAGTAACCAAAATTTCCAAAGGCCTCAAAACTGCTTTGAATTTGCTATGTGGAGATTAACCTGTTGTATAAAGTAATATCCTGGTTATCACAGACATACTGGACATTCTTCTAATACGATTTCTTTCCTGGATATCTACCCTTGTGTAACATCTATAATCTGCTTTCCCTTAGCGTGTGTTAGTTTCTAAAGCTGACAGACAACTTAACTTCATCCATTCTATTGTAATAGTACCACACTCCAAATGATCTTCCAAGTTTGTGAAAACACATCCACCCCTTACTCAGTCACCATTTGGGAAAAGAGCTTACTACACAACAAATTAAAGCAACACATTTTCTTTGAAGTGTCTCTCTGTAGAGATGTCCATATATTTAAACAAACTAATTTTTAGTAGCTTTTCAATACAATTATGGAATTATATTTCAGTTTCCTGTAATTCCTTCATATAGCCCTTTAAATTTGTGCTGTCACACAGTAGTTTAGACTATCCTCAAGATAAAAGGTTTAAACAATAATTTCATAGAAGGAAGAGCTATCACTTTCACAGTTGCATACTTCCTTCACAGAACAGTCTTACACTTCCTACAAATCACACACAAAGATGGCTAGAGAGAGTGGGTAGGAAATGGAGGGGTTGAGAGGTGAGAGGATCAATACGCGCTGCTCCCCCAGTACCTTTTGTGCACAGTATCTCTGAAGACAAAAGCTAAGCGTGGAATGACATTATTTCCCTGCTGGAGGGCAGGGCAGTTAATACCATGGAGTGGAGGCTGACTGGAGTCCAAAATTGGCACAAAGGCAGAGATCTGATAAGGTTAAGTACTAGCCTTTCAGCGTATTATTTTATGTATAAAAAAGTAAACCTTTGCCTCCTCCACAAATCCAAAAAACTATCAGGAAAGAGCTCTATCAGAGGACTCCCAAAAGATGTCCTTCCCTAGCATTCTATCCTCTGTCTCAGCCACAGACAAGATAGATCAATCTAGCAACTTTGCAGACTGGGAACAGGAACAAAATTGGGAAGAGAAGAACATACTTTCAAGTACTCATATGAACAGCATAGAAATGTTCTAGAAATATAAATTTGTCCTATAGAAATGTTTGTTTTCTGACTTTACTAAGTAAATAAATCCCTCAACAAAAGCTATATATTATCTGTAATATATAATAGATAATTTTTAGCTGCAAACTAAAGGATGTAATTGTTATAAAATTAGTTTTCTGAATTTCTTCTCACTTTTGAGTAATGCATCAATTCTGAGACATCATCCTTCCTTAAAGCTATTATTTCTGATATATAAAATTATCATAGTAAATTAGTTATTATGTGCTTAATTTGTACAGTTCTTGATCTTATGCCACTGCTAATAAACTTGTGCCTCAGGAGTAAGTCAAATGAGTCAGTGTACAGGTTTTTGTTTCTTTCTTTTTTTTTACTGAATGAGCAAATCAATCACACATCAGTGTTGTAAATTTATGTGCAAAAGCATTGAAGTGCTTTACTACAAATTACAACGTAGAAACACGTTAACTAAACAATTAAATTCATACAATCAGATTTAGGAATATAACAACACAAAGAAGAAACAGAATTACAGTACATTTACAACACAAGACAAATACATGGAATTCATTAGAAAATATTGTAATAAATAATTCATGAATTATAGTGCAATTGATTTATGCATAAATATAACTAATTGCCTAAAAATCAGTTGTTAACAAAAATCTGTCAAAAATCAAGGCAGCCACAGAGTTTTACTAAATTACTGCGACAATGGAAATACTGCAATTAAAAAACAAATACAAGTATTTGTACTGTAAACAACTAAAAAAATCAGTCTCACTAAAGTTAATATACAATTTAATATAAAATTGTCATTAGCTACCAGAAATGGTTTAAACAGCTTTACTGAGCAGTAGTTCTAAAAACAGAGGCACTGTTTTTTAATATAAAATACTTGAGAAACATTCAAATAAGTAGAAAGCATGTAGGGCTTGCTTTCGCCTTCATTTAAAATTCTGCTGAAACAGGAATTTTCAGAAATTGTCAATTACTAAGTAGTGACTGGTAACTGAATTTATAAAACAGTTCAAAATGTGTAATTTAAATGACATTTAATGGAATACATAGGGGTTGGGGAAGCAGAATCTACACATTTCCCTGCTTTTCCTTAGTTGTGTAATCAAAGGTTAGCCTAATAATTAGAAACAAATAATTCTGTTCCTTTAAACACTTACAGGTTGAGTATCATCTATTAACTATCAAAAAATATTTTAATATACTATTTCTGACCAAAAAATAAATACAAGTACTAAAATGTTGAAAATTAATTATAATATTACATACAAAACTTCTGAGTACTGTTAAGTCAATAGTAAAATGATCCCTGATTTTATGAATCCTGTTAATTTTTTGGTCAGGTCATCTTTTAAATGATATAAAAAGAGTACTGTAACTTGCCTTCAATATAAACTTCTGACTCAAATTTATAACATTGTCTGAGGAGTAGAAAACATCAGTATGGTACAAATATTAGGCAATGTATTGAAGCCCAAGATTTTTGCAAGTAAAACTGTATAAAGACAGATCTTGAAACATTTAAGGTTTTTTCAACTTCGTTTTTCAGTGGGGATATATTCACAAATTAATCCTTCTGGCCCTCACAAAATATGGCTTAATTCTTTTAAAATGAAAGATGACCCTGACATCTGCTGTTTTGTGATCTCCTTGTTATCAGGTACAGTTCTGCTTAAAAAAAGGATTCATTCTGTAATAGGCAAGTAAACCTTAATCACTGAAGAAGATTCAGTATAGAGCTGAGAGACCAAAGAACTGAGACACTGGTTGTGCAGTTTCAAAGGATTATTCTGTTTTAAAATGGAAGTTGTTATTTTTTAGTAGCGTTAATAAATATGGGCTAGATTTTGCCATCAATAATGCAGTATGCTCTCCACTGAATTTAATGGCAAGTTTATCTATAAATCAAATTACCTGATGTGGCCCATATGTATCTAATGTCCCATTTCATTTATATAATTAACCTATAGACACGTAAATGTAAGTGGGAGAAAAAAATGTATGCATGTGCACCAAATGTATAGAAGTTGGAGAAAAGTCTTTTTCTATGCCAAATTAGATGCATACAGAAAAAATTACATTTTGAGAGGAAAAGGGCATTGATGTTCAGTATTGAATGTATGAAGCAAGCCCCCATTCTTCATATGTAGACATATACTTTGTGATAGTACACAAAAAAAATTAAGTACGATATAAAGTCCAATGTGAATACTTTGAAATTCATGTAAAAACTGCAATATGAAGGTAATTGGTCTCCCTTAAATTCTATGAAAAGTTACGTATTTAAAGTGAACTGCCTAACTTCTAACTACCAAATTTATAAAGAATTTATATTATTGAAAGTTCAAAACAGCTTCACTGTTTAATATTTGTATTTCTATCAAGACCCTGAACTGCAAATTTGGTTATTAGCAAAATGATAATGTAACTCGGTATTCATTTTGATAAACTGAAAATGTTTTTGAAATGTCACAGCAGCAAATACATTACAGTTACAGTGAGGTTTTTCAATAGGAGTGTGACACAATCCTTAAATAAATTTTAAGTAGTCATAACATCAACTAACCAGCACGTTTAAACAAAAAAACCCAAATAAACCCAAACCATTCTCAAGCTCATTCTGTGCACATTATGAACATGCTCTAAATTGCATTCCAACTTTCTTTTTAAACCTTACAAGTTACCTTATTTGTCAAACTAAAAAGAAAAATTATGTTAAAGTTTAAATTATTTTATGCTCTTAGTATTCCATCTTATTTCATATTTAATAATTCTATAACTACAGTAATTTCTCAGGTTTCATAAGTGTACACTTTGTAAACACCAATTTCTTTCTAAACCAACAACAAAATTTTCTTAAAATGATAAAAAATGCAGTTTATGCCTGCTAAACACACATTTTTAGTAATGAAATGTTTTTCTTACTTGTATTGGATATTTAAATAACGAACTTTTTTTCTTTCACAGAATGTACTATATTCTACTAATACTTCACAAATCCACTTCCTTGTAAGGAACTAGCTTTTTAAAAAAAATCCCTTGATTCGTATAATCTGAGTTACTTACAATTTATTGCAAGTATTCTGTGAAGTATAAAAGTCTGCTAACCCTTGCTTGTGTATTTCCGTAATAAGATGGATTATTGAATGGGTAGAGTGGTTCTTCACCAATTAAAAATTATGCTTCACATGACAAATACTTGTTTTCCCAAAACATCTTTATGCTATTGACTACTAAATAAAACCTGAATCTTTTCACCTATTTATACAAGGATTATATTAAATACACACTATCAGAATTAAGTGAGGAACTCTATAATTCTGTCCACAGTGAAAACCCTGAATAAAACTATTTTTCAAAAGGCATGTATGTGGTTTTTGAACTGTGTAATTTCACGTCTTCTGTCAGAGTGAGCATATGTATTTCTCACACAGCGTGTGTATACAGACATACATACACACACACAAAACAATTCGCTAACAATTATTCTACACAGGCTTGCTACTATTTTTGCAGCTGCCAGTCCCTGAATCTGTCATATTAAATAAGCCAGTATCTGGTAATCGGAGCTTCTTCTTCGGTGGAGTCTTCAATGTTCCAGATCTTTCTTTTACTTTATATTCTAAAGTGCTGTGAGGTACCCCATAAATTCCTTGTGCTTTGGAAACACTCATTTTCCCACTCATTACCATTGCAATTGCTTCTTCCATTATTTCATGATCATACTGCCGATAGCGGCCACGTTTTTTTCTCGGTTGCTTATTATCTTTACGATCCAAACTATCTTCTGTATTTTCTGAGGTTCCATCTACTGTCCCATTCTTAGCATTAAGACACAAAGGAGAGAGGTCCCCATGCAGAAAGTAGGAGTCAACACTTGAGTGAGTTACAGGTCCAGAACATTCAATTTTGTTCTGTTTAGGGAGTATATTTTTCAATTTTTGAAGAGCTGATCCTTCTAAGACTGAGGAGGTTTTAGAAACGTGGTACATAACATCCAGAAGACCAGCAGTATCAGACTGTGGTTTGGACACAGAACTTATTCTTAGCTGAGGAATTTTTAATTGTACAGTAGGACTTGAAGTTTCATATTGTAGATTTTCACTTTTTTCTTTAAATTGAGTGACCATTCTCTGTAGAGTTAACTGGTGGAGGTAACTGGAAGCTGTTGGGAATTTTAATTCTGAGGTTTCAAGTAGACTGAGTTTACTTTTTTCTGTGCGCTCTGCTTGAGCTCTTGCCCACAAGGCTACTTTTTGTAGGACTGCACAAGTTTCTTTACTGTCTTTAAATGAATAACTATCATTGAAATCTCGAGTTTTGTTTTTAAAAGGTGCAGGCTTTCCTGCTGGTAAGGCTTCTAAGTGGAGAAGTAAAGTTTTTTGAGGTATGCCATAAAGTATGCCTGCTTTATTTATGTCCAGTGCTCCAGACTGAATGTCTTTCAAAGCTTTTGAGAGCAAACCATCTGCAAACTCAGCACTTCTTTCCACATAGTCCTCTCTGTGTCTGTGTAGTCTCCTGGATGGATGGAATGAAACGATGGTAAACTGATGTATGAGAGACTCTCACACAGCTATGGAAGGGAAGGGTCCACTCCTTTATTATACTCCTTGCTTCGGTAACATCACTGCTTCTGATACTTTTAAGCCTTTGAGATGTGGTAGTTAAATGATTATCCTAGCAAAATGTTACAGTTCTGGTAGGACAGTGCGTCAAAAATCATACGGTGGCTTCTACAGCAGCCCTTCCAAGAACTTTATATCCTAGCTCAGTATTTGATAATATTCTCATGTGCTTGCTATATTCCCTTGTTCACATGCTTGCAGAGCAACACTGTTATAATTTTAATTATACAATTAACGTTCCGTTAAATACCCAAATCCTGAAGGAGTTTTTGTTAGTAGAAACGTGACGTTACCGCTAAACAAGTAATAAAAGAGTCAACCCCCTCATAGAAAATTTGCAGCAATAAGTACATAACTACACACAAACATCCCAGACTTACACAAAACTAGGCTTTCTACAACAGTAAGATAAAGTGCTGTAGTTAACAATCAAGTCCATTTTGGCAAAATAAAACACAGTTTAAAAAACTTCTAGCCACTATTTACAGCTCTCTAATTACAAAGTCATATTAATTTTAAAACTTCTTCATATCAGCAAATTAATAAAATGCGATTTTACATCATTCAACAAATACTGCTATTGTAGTCCTATTTGCAGTAAGTTATTTGGTAAGACGTACAGGTGACAAAAAGGGTCCTGTTATGGCTAGTGGATGGGAGGATGCCAAGATCGTAACACAATCCAACAAAACAGTGCATTTCACTAGTTTTGTGGAGCTTTCAGCAGATGCAGTAACGTTTTTCTTGCTGAATAAAGAAATTTAACCATTTGCCACCACACACCATAGTCAGAACCATGATGTAAGTATAAGTACGATGATTAAGAGCTCTCTCTGTCGCGCGCTTGCTCTGTCTTATTAAGGAATATTATAGATAATAGTCATTTAACTTGTTCATGTTAGTTGAAGAATATTTTAAGTCTAAATATTAACATGGTCATTTTTGTCCAAAATTGAAGTTTCCTAAATAAACTCTGAAAGAACATATTTACATTTTCTTCTATTATCCTATTAATGTGTTATGTAATCAATTTTCAGTTCATTTTTAGTAACATGAACTAAAGTTTGGTGATTGTTCTGATAACTTTTCTTTAAACAGAAAAAAAGGAAAAAGACAAATGAAACATATGATATATACATAGACACACACTTATGAGTGACAAAAACTCTTTTGAAAGCAAAACAAGAACCACATGTGTGTGTCAGTATATACAAATATGTTATGAACATAAAACCTGACTTCAGAGAGGAGAAACCTGGATTGTCTTTTACATAAGCCGAAGAGAGTCCTAAACGTTGCTTACCCAGACACTGAGTTTTCAGAACACAATGGATCATATTTTGGTTCTTCCAACCTTGCGCTTTTCTTTGTAGAGAGATCTAGCACTCCATCCCCTGCAAAGAACGAGTAGCGATGATAGCAGTTGTTTAAGAATGATCTCAGAAATTTTATTAGCAAATGTTTGTACCTATGGCACGATTTTTAATCTGACATCTTATTCCTTTAACAATATCAGCTGTCAGCAAATGGTTTTATATATTTGATTTATAATAAAACTTTTTAAAATTAAGAAAAAATAAAAAATAAACCCATTCAGAAATAACAGAATTTAAAAGAAGATTCTGTCTTAAACAGAAACAAGTGACCGCTGTCCTAAAAATCACGTATGCATATATAGTGCATGGTTTACTTTCAAGGCAACCAAAGCAATGCACTTGATATAATTATTATTATTCATATATTCATATTTACATACCGTAAACAAACAAGCCTAATACTGAAGTTAAAACTGACATAACTAAATCATAGCCTTACAGGATAATTCAGGCTACTACGGATCTCAGGAGGTCTCGACCAACCTCCTGCTCAGAGTAGGGTCAGCTATGAGACCAGACCAGGTTACTGGATGAGAAAGTAGTACCCCAGTAACTGGGAAGACAGCTCAAGCCCAACATAGTTTTAAGCATATGAGACCCATTACAGGTTCTAACAATTTGTTCATACATATTCCCCCCTGCCGCCCCCACATATATGTAATAATGGAACTAGAGAAATGGAAAGACCTAAACTGGGGTGGGAGTCTGCTCTTTTAAGTCACTGGCAAATGTTAAATTCAAGATTTATAGTTGGCTGTTGAAGTCTATGAAGTATTGAAATAGAAAACCATGTTTTTTTAAAATCAATATTTAAGAACATTGAAAATTAAAAAACTAATTAGCACCTGAAACACTCCTTCTAGTTTAAGTTTCTGGTTTTTAAAAAAAATCACATTTAAGTTATAGATAAATCCCCTAAATATGTTTAATTTCATACCTTTCTTCCTTGGTTCTCTGTTTCAAACTTGGGCTGTTTTGTGTGCCTGAGCTCTGCAAATCCAATTTTGAGTTTCAAGATGTAGCTCAACATTCAACTCTACAAGCAACCTTATGCTAGCCCTTTTTACATTAGTGCCATTTTCATGTTACTGTGTATTATTTCTAAAACATCAATCAACTGTATATATTTTCCCACAGCCTCAGATGCAGACATGAAGCATTGGCTGAATAGTCCAAATGCCACCACCCGAATAAGAAGTCAGAAAAATTGTTAGGGTAACTCTCCTTTATACCAATACTGCAAAGAAATAGAGTTTTGTGTAATAATCAAATCCAGCTATTTGTTTTGGACTGTTTTTAACAATTTTTGACTGTTTTTGCCCAACTATTTTGTATTATTTGAAGAAGGGTAAAGAGAGAAAAAGTAGCATCGTAAGTCAGCATAAGGAGAAAAAATATTTATAAATATGCCACTTGTCAAAGATGCTCTTTTTCTCCTGAAGACGTTCCTTTCAAAGTCTTCCTTAACCCTAAGAAAGTTAAAGGAAGGACGAGTTAATCAACCTTTCTGATGCAGTGATATTCCAGAAGGAAAAGCCAATTAAAAACACTACAGAAATATTCTACAGGGACTATTTGGCCTATCTAGCTGCAAAGTATCCCAAATACCTAAGCTCGCAACATCCCCGAGTCCTGCGCCACAGACAGATTTCATCTGTTGTGTTCTGTCAGTATACAAAGTACATTTCCCTTTCTTAAGTGTTTGTGTGTTCCCTTCCACAACAGTTTCTCCATCTTCAGTTGATATTCATAGGCACTATGACAAAAAAAGTTTAGAAGAGATCACTGGATAAAGTCACTGGAGAAAAAACTACTTCAAAGTTCACAACTCATCAAGTTATGAAGAGCTAATCATCTCTCTCTATTCAATCTACAAAAAAATTGAAGCTAATTAGATTTTTAGGGGAAAAAAAACGCCAACAAACAAAACCCAAAGACTTTCGTGAGATTCCATAAAAAAATCTAACCAAAATAATTTTCATTTCCAATCTTTCAGAATTGGCTTTAACAACACAAGGCCACCAATAAGTTGAAAAATGACTAAAAAGAACACAGTACTGAAAATGCAAGCTCCTGAAACAAAAATATTAGATACGTTTTGGGCTTCTGAAGGGTAAGCAGAACTGAAGAGTAGTTTCAGGTTCAAGACAGTTGGTTCCTCCAACACAGCAAATGTATTCATTAAGTATATGACAGCTCCCTGAACACAATGCTTTATAGGAAGATGATCCTCAGTAAAGAGTAAAAAGAACCATGCAAGAAATCTGATATACATACAAAATACCAGATAAAGTCACCACACACCAGGCTTTTATTCGGTGATTTCACTCAAATTAAAACAAAAATAACAAAAAAACAACAAACCAAACAACACAAAACCCCCAAAATTGATGCAGAAATGGCTGGTAAGTCCAAAAGATTCATTAAAAATACACAGTAGCTCCTGGGCTTGGTAGATCTTCCTGCTTTGTAGCAATTATTATTATTATAATAAAGGAGCACCTACAATTGGTAGGAAAGTGACAGCACTTGCTATAAAGCTTTAAAACATAACAAAATGCTACATAATGAAATGAGTGTATGTACATATACACAGTAGAGACATTCACTTTGGTTCATTAGGTACAAGACCAAAAAGTTTGCAAAGAGGCATCCTACAGGTAGATAATGAACCTTGAAAACCTGTTACTTGCAAGGTAGGAATAGTTTTTTTTAAACCGAGCCAGAACTTTCTATTATTTCTATCAAATTACTTAAAACAGGTATTTAGGCAAGAATTCTGGATAGGAACTGAATGACATCAGGAACAGAAAAACCACTCCGTAAGGTGGTTTTAATAAAAGACATGGAATTACTTCCACTCTAGCTGAAGCCACAACTACTATGATGACAGTCTTCATAAACAATACTATGTAACACTAGATAATATAGAAAAAAATTATTAGAAGTTTTTCAGGTCTGCTGCTCATGGTCTTCTAATGAAGTTATTTCTGTGCAAATTAAATTATTTAGATCTTCAAATAAATGGCTCAACCTCTGGCCTTTGCTTCCCAGCACCAGATCATCAGGTGCAGTAATACCAAGATATAACTAAGCGTGATCAAAGGTCAGCTTCAAAATAATCAGGATCACAATCACTTGAAACTCCTCCAGACTAGTGATGTTAGAGAAATCGGGGGTGGGGGGCAAGTAACAGAAACTGTATGGGTCACCCTTGAGTTCCTACAATTAGTATTTCTGTACTGATTCTAGCAAACTTCTCTGTTTTTTTCTGGGTTTCAGGAAACCTCTCACTAGCTATTATGAACTGCCTTACTAGGTCAGACAACCTACTCTACCCAGCCGTCAGTCTCCAGGCGTGGGAAAAACTCCACTCCTAGAGTGGGAGTGCACATCAGCCTGGCCACTACCTGCAGCTCATTCCTCTCCTTCTCTCCCTGTAAGCTGCTACATAATCTCTGGATTAGAGATCTGAGCAGTACATCCCTGCCCACTCTAGCTTTAGTTGCTGGCCTCGGTTCTGTTAGGCCTTGGACAACTTCCCAGCTTTTTTGAACCCAGTGACACTGTACATTCTCCATGACCTCCTGTCACAGCACTTTGTGATGTTCAAGCTGCTGTGCAAAAGCTGCCCCTTATCTGTTTTTCCCTCTTAAGAAGTTTCAGTGAGCCCTGCCTAGTTTTAATATTGTGAGATTTAGTAAGTAACAACTCTCCCTTTACCTTACCCATCATACTGTGATAAAGCTCAGTGAGGTTTTTCATAGCAACAAAATGACACTGCCTTGTCTTCAATACCTTTTCTGATGATGCCTTGCCTTTTGCTGGCTATTTTCTGTGCTGCTGCACAAGGAAACAATGTTTTCAGAGAACTGTCAGTAAGAACACCAAAGCCTTTTATTAATTCTTAACTACTGCTTTGACTAGCCCCTTTTTGCTGACCTGATGTGCTATTTTGTAAAATTAAAAACTGCCAGATAAAAAGTATATAGCTATATATTGGGTGTCCATACCAAGGTCTTTGCAGCATCTGTGAGGAGAGGCCAGGGGCTTGCCCTGTGCCAGACACAGATGGTTCCCACAGACCCACTGCAGGGCACAGCTGAGCCCAGCAGCCACTTGTGGGGAGCCTCTGGGAAAACATATTTAAGAAGGGGCAAAAGGTGCTGGATGAGAGAGAAAAAGGGAATAAAAACAATGAGAAAACAGTAAAAAGAAGCCCAATGGCAGATGAAAATGGCAGAGAGAAACCATTAGGTACAGACTGTGGATACCCCACACCCATTCCCCTTGCACCACAGGGGTGGTGGTGGTCACAAGGGAATCTGGAGTGAAGCTGAGCCTAGGAAAGGGGAGAGGAAAGGTGGTGTCATAATGTGTCTTTGTTTCCCACTACCTGAATTAATAATTAAACATTTATTTTTAATAGGCAATAATTTAATTTTCCTGTAGCAGAGTCTGTTTTGCCCATGATGGCAAGCAGTAAGCAATGACCGTGTCCTTATCTCAACTCATGAGCTCTCTTTCCTGTTCTTCCCATTTTCTTCCTGTGCCATTGAGGGGGAAGCAAGCAAGCAAGCATCTCTACCAAGGAGCGTGGCTGTTAGCCACCATGGCGGACAAGGAAGAAATAAACACTACTCCCCTCAAAAATGTACCTTTTTAGGGTGACCTTTTCCTGCAGAAATATTAAACAAACTGCTTCTTGAATAGATTTACTGCTCATACAATTTATCTTTGGGAACATAGCATTTATACCTTCAAAAAGCATAGTATTTTCCCCAATACATATGGTAAGAATACTATATTAGGAAAATAAAAGGTTATTTTCAGCAAGTGTTTGGAATTCTTTCAGTGGCCCTGAACATAGCAATCAAGAGGCCACACATGCTGTGATTCCAGCTGCCATACTAACTTCAGCGTGGATTTTCAAGAGACGTGAAACCACTTACTTTTCAAAAATTAAGAATTGTTTCCAAATTCTGGCCCGTTATTCAGAAATCTTTATTTTGCTACAAATTTTGGTGAAATCACATGCACATTGTTAAACTGGATAATAAAATGCTATTTTACATAATTTAAACAGAATTTTTGACTTGGATTATCCTTATTTTTCCTACTTCTTCAATAATAGCCAACAACAGTGACAAAGCTACAGATAGCTGTAAAAGTTCACGCAGCAAGATGTCACACATTGCTAGCTACCTTCTGATGTCTTCCAATTTATGGGGGATCAATGAAACAAAGAAATCTATGCAAATTCTCTTGCATTTTTCTGCTATGTTTACACACTATCATTGTTCCTAGAAGATAACAGCAACAAGAATAAGCTTGTGTAGCTAAACTAATAGATTATTTATTTGTATAGCTTATACTTCTGCCTCTTGTAAGTCACTTTGCTTAGCAGCTTGAGAGTGATCAACTCTCCCACATCTATCAAGGGAAAGAAACCTCTGCATCAAAGTTAGCTGCTGCTGGGAATACTCCCCAAAGAGCTCAGCATCATGACAGCACAAGAAAATAGTAAGTTGCTGCAGGATATTCCAAGACTGTTCCTCACTCAATGTTTTACTCAGCAAGGATGCTGCTTTTTTGTTGGCTTAGTTTGGAGGACAAGTAATATTGCAAAAATACACAATACCACCCTATTTTTGTTAGATGCAGTGCACGCAGAACAAATTTTCATTCACTATACAGAGTATTCTTTTCAAGGCCTGGACAGTCTTAGAGTTACATGGATTAGGAAAAAAACCCAAGATACAGGTATTTCTGGAGACAGTTGCTTCTAACTGACTGACAGTGAAGTAACTGCCTGATTAGTTACCAGCAAGGTGCATAGGAATTAAAGCACTCTGCTAAGTTACCACACTTTCACATGTAGAAGAAAGCAGAGCATAATTTGGGACTCTGCTATCAGTATGGTGCTAGCTGGACATATCTGGATGCCAGTGCTTAAATACTCAGTACTGAATGATTCAGTACCAGAAGTGCAATGGGTTGACCTGGGCCAGTAGCTAGACCCCCACCCAGCCCCTCTCTCACTCCCCCTCCTCAACAGGGAGGCAGGGAGAAACAAGATGAAAAAGGTCTTTGAGATAAATACAAGGAGGTCACTCACCAGTTACCATCACAGGCAAAACAGACTTGGGGAAAATTGATTTATTGCAAATTAAAATAGGTTTGGATAATGAGAAAAAGACAAAAATTAAAGTACCTCCCCACCCCACCTTTTCCCAGGCTCAACTTCACTCCCAACTCCTCTACCTCTCTCCCCCATCCCCAGGTGGCACAGGAGAGATTGGGAATGGGGGTAACAGTCAGTACAATTCCTCTCTACGGCTCCTTCCTCCTCACACTTTTCCGCTGCTCCATTTTGTGTTTTCCACAGGCTGCAGTTCCTTCAGGAAATATCCAGCTGCTCCAGTGTGGGGTCTTCTACAGGCTGCAGTGTGAATATCTGCTCCAGAGTGGTCTCTTCCATGTGCTGCAGGGAAATACCTGCTCTGATGCCTGGAGCACCTCCTCCCTCTCCTTTTCTGACGTTGTTGCTCACCCTGCTGTTTCTCACTCCTCTGCCTGTTCAGCATTTTTGCTCTTAAATATGTTTTCACAGAGGCACCGCAAACCTCACTGATGTGCTCCACTTTAGCCTGTTGTGGGTCTGTTGCAGAGCTGGCTATGCCTAGTACAGGGCAGTCCCTGACCTCTTCTCATAGAAGCCATCCCTACAGCCCTCCCCAACTACCAAAACCTTGCTAAGTAAACCCAATACACAGGGATATCAGGTCTGAAAGTGTCAGACCTGAATATTTTGGGAGTACTTCAGAGATGGCCCGCAGATACTGGAAGTAAGAAAGAAGCTTTCTTAAATGAAGATACAATCATCCAGACATCCTCAGTGGCAGAATCTTTTTTCAGTATTGAGCTAACACTTAGCTTGGATCTGCTCAGTGCAAAAAGATGCATCTAGTGATCTGGAAAAGAAAGCTTACTCCTTCGTCTCAACTTAAGTCCAAGAATCACTGCCACAGAAAAGGAACAAGACTGACTGCTGTATTATTTAGATCATTCATTTTAATGATGACTGCTGTAAATACAAAGCACCCACCTAAACAGAAAATGAACCTGAAGTATTTATATTTAGGTCATTATCTGCTTCACAGGATTTTAATTAAAAAGATTTCAACTTGAGGATCCATCAGAGCAATGTACAAGTTTGAACTTCCTACTCCGTTACTGCCACTTCATTTGGAAATTGTAACAGGAATGACAAATAGCAAGTAATAGAAAGAGTTGCATGACAATTAAAAGACACTACTAAGAAGGGAAGCATGGTATAGCTTTTACGAGTCTCCAGACTAAGGAAGTATACCGTGTTAGACACAGAATAATATATTTTTTAAAATAATCCAATTAAAAAATTTCACAATTCCCTACCGTAAGCATGTAACACTTCAATATATCCAAGCTTTCTTCAGGAAAAGGACAGAAGTGAGGAGTAGAGTAGGTAGAATAATAATATGTAGTCCCTGACAACAGCTAATTGAAAGAACTTTTAATGAATCATTGCACCTAGAACACAATGCAAATAAAAAGAGCAGGCTGACTTTTTCCATCTTGATCTTATTTGCTTGTGTTGTTACCCCTACAGTGGAAAGCTAAGATAGCTCAAAATTGATATGTTCATAGGAAATGGGAAGTGCAATACAACTTCTTTGATAATATGGCTTAAAACCTTTCTCCAGCTACAGTCTTGTTTCAGTACTTCCTCTCATTTCAGTAGCTCTAAACTTCACAGCAAGACTAGTATCTTTAACATCTGCAAAGCACTCCAGAAAACATGGCAGTGCAAGTTCTGAGAATCTACAGTATCTTACACACTATAAAAGTTTTACATAGTAAACTATGTATGCTGAGCAACTATTTTAGCCTTGCTGTTTACCCTCATAAGAACAATTCCAATGATATAAAAAAGATTAAAATATCTCAATCTCTCTATACTTTAAGGGTTTTTTTGGACAAAAGATCAATGGATTTTCAAATAGCTGAGGGTGGCAGCAGAACTTTCTTCCCAGCCCTGCCCCATTCACCCTCTGCGTTCCTTTTCGTTCCTCTAAGATTTATTAGGGTTCAGCGAGGACCAGAACCTGTCTTGGGGACTTTGCTCCCTCATGGATATTTTAAACTACTTATTCTTTATAACCAGCTGTTGAAGTAAGCAACAGGCTATAGTGCTGATATCAGGAAAGTACTTTTTATTACCCTCGCAAAAGAAACCTGCTTCAACCTGGCCAATTATAAATCTCTAAAAATCTGTAACTTTTCCAAAGCAGAGGTATATCAAAGCACAACAGATATTTTCTCAGGATTTAATCTGCACAAGCTATTCGCTAAACCCAGGCATGAACTGGTTTCTGCTGACCACACAGAATAAAAGCAGAAATTCCACTATTTCTTAATGTTTCTGCTGTCAAAGAGAAGGGATGCTTAAAATTTAATCTAGAATAGGTATGTTTAGCAAGGTAAATCTAATTAAACACTGCATCGTTAAGTACACACATACAAAATCTGCTTTCATTCTGACCAATGTACATTTTAAAAAAAAAACTTAATTCTGCCGTTCTACATTCTTTTTAACTTATTTAATATGGTACGTGACATACTTAAGAGTGGTCAGGCCTTGGAACAGGCTGCCCAGGGAAGTGGTGGAGTCACCAACCCTGGAGGTATTTAAAAGGCGTGTAGATGAGGCGCTTAGGGACATGGTTTAGTGGGCATGGTGGTGTTGGGTTGACGGTTGGACTCGATGATCTCAGAGGTCTTTTCCAACCTTAATGATTCTATGATTCTATACAGGTAAACTTTTCCCTTTGGTCTGCAGTATTATTGGATTAACAGGGACCCTCGTATCTGTAAAAGACAAAAGCTGCTTTTGCCACTGCTTTCGGTTGCACGTGACAGTCACAACCCTTCCTGAAAATTGCTCCTAATCCAAATCCAGTTCAAAGTCCAAAACACTCTTGTGATTATATTGTTATCAGTTTTGGATAGCAATATTCCTCGAGGCAAAGAAATTATTTCCTTTTTGTTAGTGATAGTGAGACAGACTATTTTTCTTTTTCTAGCTTTACTCTCAATTAAGAAAGTTGTACTGATCTATAATGATTAAGACATGAAGTATGCAAATTTCCTCCCAAATTAATCTTCTCTTTCCATCATTCTAACTAGCCTGCATTTAAAGAATCAAAGTGTCCAAGGGCTGACAAAGACAGAATGACCTTTGCTCTCTGAAATTCCAGTTATCTTTCTCTCTTTTCTCAGAAGGCTTCTTAACAGCCATTTCTTCAAAAAAAATCTTGAATGGCTATTACCTGTGACAGCTACAGGTGAGCTGGCTTAGATTCAGTATTCTAAAGCTGAGAAATTCCGATGTCACTTATTAACGCAGGCACTCAGAAATGAGAATATTTATCTGCTAACACACAATATGAAAAATGTTTTTAGAAAGAATGTGGTTTTTGGTGGTTTTTTGTTTGTTTTTGTGGTTTTTTTTTTTTAGTTCTCTTACAACATTTTTCCTGGTGTTTAAAGGAAAACATATGAGTTTTCTTTAAGTGATAAGTTGATGCAATGCCAATTTTCCTTCAACCTTATTTTAATCACAGAAGGTAATTTTTTTTTTCCTATATACTGATTACTACTTTGGAAAGACAAAACATATAGATATTTGACACAGACACATGTTTATTTTTTTAAGGGAATAAGACATAATAAGGTAATAAATGACAGCAAAACACAGACAAGCAGATATAGAAATTTACCTTGCTGAGTATTCTGTTCTTGAATTCGATTCACAGTGAGGTCTAGAGGGCTATCCTGTTCTTCCTGAAGGGAGTTTTCCGTTTGGTTCATTTGGATACTTTTACATATCAGACTTGGTTCAAATGACGAACCATTTCTGTTCTCTTGAATTTTGCTACTTTTTGAAATGTACTCAATCGCAAACTGACGGATCATTTTTTTCATTAATTCCTGAGCAACTAGGGGAATGTTAGGATCACAGTTCTGAGGAAGATCTAGGAATAAAAAACAACAACAACACAGGCAACAGATGTATTAAAAAACCAAAATCAATTACTTTTCTTTAAATAAATACTTTCTATAAGCAGAATAAATGTGTGTAACGTGTAATGAACACATCAATTCAGATGTCCAGTAAGTTTTCCTTATAAGCGTTCCTAACTGGAGGTCACTTGGAAGAACATGTTTAGCATACATCAGTAATTTTTACTTTATTCCTCTGTCATAGCATGTATGTGGGTAAATAAATAATGCAAGTATGGGAGTCAGAATCTGTATTTATTGTTGGTAAATAAGCTGAATTTTCATTTGCAGACTGTTCATTTTCAGTTTTGAAAAGAAAGAATTTTGAATAAAAACAGTGGAAGTTAAAGTTATGAATACATAAAGAAGTTATTTTCAAAGAACAACTATAACAAAAATAATTAATTTTAAAGTGCAGTTCTATAGATTAGTCCTTTTCATAACATAGAACAGTTGGACTTTTGAGGAGCTGATCTTAAAAAAAGAAAAAAAATTGTTTCACCTACATATTAGATTATAATCCCCATTGTAGATTCAGGATTGCAATGTCAAAACTGATATGATGCTACTTGAAATACAGACTGTAGTAATACAAGCAATGGAATTTTACAATAAAGTTGTAAGTTTTTATTGTAAAATCTTACAGGATTTTCAGGACATTTCCAGGACATTTTCAAAGTGCTACCAAGGAAAACATTTGGGAGAAAACTTTATTTCCACTTCTAAACTGTATGTACCCTATTGTTTGTTTGTGTGTGTAACAGTCCCATGGAAAGAAGTACTTAATTTTACAAACACAAAAATAAAAAAAGGATCAAACATAAGATACCTATGATTTTATTTCAGCTAGAAATAAGTTAAACCTCTTATTAACAAGCATAGCTGAAACTATATTTGTGAATCACTGAAAAAAGAATCCTAATTTAAATAGAAGTACCAGAAAGATCAGCAAAATAAAGATATATAACTTCGCATAAATAACAATGTAATTAAGAAACTCACTTAAAGTAAGCTGTGTTCTCATCAATGCAATACTGCATTGATGACTGCAATACTTCATTTCATAAGACAAGCACAATTGCCTATGCTTAGATCTATGTTCTTCCTTAAAGTGGCAGTAGTAGTACTCACTTCACTATCCCACTCTTCCTTCTTTCCTTCACCTCTACACACACACAAAACAAAAATATCCTTTTCAATGTTTTAACCACTGCCCATCCTTGAGTTCATAGGTAATGAGTGAAACAGATTTCATCAAGAAGGGACAGGGATTCAAAGTAAACGTGAATGTGATACAGGAAGAATTAGCTTTCAGGTCAGCCTTGATTGCCTGAAAGAAATGGCAAAGGACACAGTGGCAGTTACTGGGATACTTAATCTGAAACAGAGAAGACAGTCAATAAATTGAGTTTTGTTTTCATGGAAGTGGAGAAACTGAAAGGACTGGATGGGGTAGATGTTTGCATGCAAAATATGAACTACCTAATAGGTAGTTTGGAGGATCACACAGTATATTTGCTCAAGCATTTTATGGCAATGAAGCTTTATCCATCTACTATCAAGAGAGTGACCACTGAAACAGATGAAAGAATGCTGCTCAAGTTTAGGATGAATGAGTAGAAGATTTTTTTGTTTGTTTGTTTCAGGTTTATTCAAAACATATTCCATTTTGAGAATTCATTTTCACCAACAGAGTATTGCAAGGAATTATAAACATGCACGTATGCGATCTACTGTCTAAAGCATGAGGGGGCAGCTGACTGTTCAGATGCTTCTTGTCAGTACCTTTGGTTGGCCTTTCAGTAATGCTTTATGAGATAAAGCGAAGCTCTAACATTTTCAAAGACTGAGTATACGCTAGACATCTTGGCTTCAAGAGACCTTATGCAAGGCATGACAAAAAAAGTCTGCTTAGGGTTGAAGCTCTATCTTCTGACAATCTTTCAACCACATCTCTACCAAAATTTCTAAAATTGGTAGGAGTTTCTAGAGGAGAGGTATGAGGTGAAATTCTAAATGATGGAGGATACCTACAAAGAAAAAGATCTTTCCCCATCATGTAACACCCAGGCACAGGTATTCTTTGTTTATTGGTATTTCCCAATTTCTACATAACGAATCCAATAAATGTTCATCTGGAATTTTATCCTCCTAGAGAGACACTTACAAGGAAAGAAAAAATTCAACAAAAGATATCGAAGCAGTAAGGCAACAGGTGTAAAAATGCTAATGTATATGCAAAAATAACAAAAGAACAAGGAAAGTTAAAAGATGGAATTGAAAACCTGAATTATCTAGGAACAAAAGCAAGTGTCTGCATGACAGGGGAATCTTAGCTCTAGACAGTGAAAAGTACTGATCAATAGCTTAGCTTAAAAACAAAACAAACCCAAACACAAGCAAACAAAAATCTGACAGCCAGTAATCAAGAAACTCATACAAAATTAAATATACAAAACATCATCGACACTGAATAGTCCACCAGGTATCTGTTCTGGAATGACCCTGCTTATACAGAGAAATTAGTTTGTTTGCATGCACTTAAGGAAAACTTCTCGGAAGATTTTTGGAGAACAGGTGATCACCAATGAAAATGGTAAAAAGAGTTATTTTACACCCTGGTATGATCTGTGCCTTTAAAAAGCAAAAGATCAGAGAGCACAGGGGACGCCTACCATTACCTGGAAAACACAACAGCCTGGAATAATTTCTGCTTATTAATCACCATCCCCAGCATCAATTATTATAAAACTGCAAGACAAAGCTCTTTCAGAACTGCCAAGTTTCTATTGCCTTTCTATTCCATTTTAGACTCTTCACACTGGTAATATCCAAGCAGGAATTTCTTTTAGACACTTGCAGGAGAAGCCCACTTTTCTATTAGGAGCAAAGTCATCTTTTGACCTAGTTGGAAAACCAAAGGATTTATTGTTTTGCTCTAATAATATTTTCTCTTGTATTAATTTTAATTTTTTTTCTAACAATTTCCAAATACTCCCCATGGAAGAATAAATGCAGCAAAATTTCTCATATATTCAACTGCTACAGCTACTGGCAATTTACAGATTTTAAGTTAATTTACTCTAAAAAGGTAATACTGGGGCAGGGGGGAAGGTATCTCGGAGCATATAATCTGGCAGATGTGCTCCAGGGGTGCATCTGAAGTGCTCTTGCTACTAATGCATATTCAATCTACAGGGCTAGCCCACAGTTAGACTAAGCTTAGCTGCCATAAATGCAAATTGCATCGCTATCATATCTTCAGTATCGACTGTTCTATTGTGCAAGTCATTAAATCATAATTCACGTTGGAAGGACCTTGGGACATCTCTAGTAGAACTGCCTGCTCAAAGCATTACTGACTGAGATCAAATCAGATTGCTCTGGGTTTTATCCAGTTAGGTCTTGAATACTTCCATGGATGGAGACTGTACAACCTCTCTGAGTAGCCTGTTACACTGCTTGCCTGTCCTCATTTTTCTTACACAAAAAAGAACCTCTTGTTTCTATTTGTCTGTAATCTTCCACTGTCCTGCTATGCACCATTGTAAAGAGTTTGACCCTGTCTTCTCAGTAACCCCCTCAGAGGTACTGGAAAGCTGCTCTTGATCCATTCCTATTAATGCTGCTTTGCTTCCTAATGGAGAACGAAGCTGTGGATGCATAACTTGTATTATGAGGAAGAAGTAGTTTAGACTGTTTTGAAGTTAGAAATTTCCCACAGCTCTCCAAATGATATATAACAGAAATGAGAGAGATGTTAGATATTCAAAGGGAAGAAGAAAAAGTTACATAGTTTCATACACTATTTTCTTTTTACACACTGTAGATTTTTGAAAGAAAACAGACTTTTCAAGGACAAATGCAACTTCTACATAATGTTTTATCAATATAAGACTCCTGAGTGATCAGAATAGAGTACACGCACTTGAACTATATTATATAAAGTCTAATTACTTACATTCAATGGCTACAAGTCTGTATTATTATACATGTATGCAATGAAAACATATACAGACCTGTAAATTTAAGTTTAAGTGGTAAAGTCACTACACAGGGGAAATTTGTAGTAAGTCATAAAATTTTTTAAATGCAACTTAATGTATTTTGGGGTAAGAAAAGTATTAGGTCTCTGAGTTTAGTATCACTAGCAAATATTTCTTAATTATCATCAGCAGATGGCACCAGATATACTTTGTATAAAAAGTTTTTATTCTAAGATATTTTATTAGGAGTCATGATTATAGCTGCTTACAAAGTTTTAAAATCTACATGCCTACATCTGTTTAAACTTCTTTTTTTCACATAGTTGATTTACAACACAAGGCAGCTGTATTTACTCCATGGATCATGTACATACATACATACTACTTCACACCCAGCAGAACAGTCTCTAAGGATTTGGAGTAAAAGGTAGCCCCAATGTTCCTCTAGTTTCTCTCAGATCACTGTAGACATCCTGATATTATTAGGATAAGACAAGACTAAATGACACATTTGTATAATGTAATCTGATATTTTCTGCTTGTGATTGTCAAGATTACAGTCAGAATGCAAGAGAAGGCAGTAATAAAGATGATGTGTAGTTATGACTAATTGCAATGATTTATTTTAATTCAAAGCTAACATTTAGGATTAAGACTTCCTCAGTTTATGTACTGCACCACCTTGTAACTACTCAAGTCCACATTCTTAACTATTCTGTACATTAACACTATGCATAATCGTTAGACTGCAATGACAAAGTAATGACTGATTTAACTGATAGCTCAGACTTACATGTGTATTTGGCAGGACAATGGACAAGGAGTTAAAAGCTCCCAAAATAGTGCTCCACAATAGTATTCTATTTCTTGAAAAACAGTATTTTTTTATTAAAGAGTCAAAATAGTGACTTAATTTCTCTTCTGATAAAATACTAAAAGCCAGTGGAAAATCAGCAGGGAATCACAACCCCCCTTGTACCTTACAATCCCATTGTGTGAGTAGCAGAACTAAGAACACCTGGTTGCTTATCAGCATGTTTCCTGTATTCACTCTCGCTCTCCCCTTTTCACAAAAAGGCCACATGTTTTCTAGAACTACCCCACCTCAACAGCCACCAAACTGTACCAGCAATATTCTTAGCTCTACCCGTAAATTTGTCCAGCTCACTGTCAGATCACCAACAAGTTAAAAACAGAATATAGCAATTTATTCTGAGCTATTCTAGAGTCAACGATAACTTCCTTCTCCAAGTGGTAGAGGAGCCAATGAGGAGGGGTTGCTATGCTAGACCTTGTTCTCACCAACAAGGAGGGGCTGGTGGGGAATGCGAAGCTCAAGGGCAGCCTTGGCTGCAGTGACCATGAAATGGTGGAGTTCAAGATCCTTAGGGCACCGAGAAGGGTGCACAGCAAGCTCAATACCCTGGACTTCAAGAAAGCTGGTTAATATTCAAGGATCACCTCCTCCAAGCTCAAGAGCGATGCATCCCAATAAAGAGGAAGTCAGGCAAAAACGCCAGGAGGCCTGCATGGATGAACAAGGAGCTCCTGGACAAACTCAAATACAAAAAGGAAGCCTACAGAGGATGGAAGGTAGCTTGGAAGGACAGGTAGCTTGGAAAGAATACAGAGAAATTGTCCAAGCGGCCAGGGATCAGGTTAGGAAAGCTAAAGCCCTGATAGAATTAAATCTGGCCAGGGACATCAACGGCAACAAGAAGAGCTTCTATAGGTACGTCGGGGATAAAAGGAAGACTAGGGAAAATGTGGGCCCTCTCCGGAAGGAAACGGGAGACCTGGTTACCCAGGATATGGAGAAGGCAGAGGTACTCAATGACTTCTTTGCCTCAGCCTTCACCAGCAAGTGCTCAAGCCTCATCACCCAAGCTGCAGAAGACAAAGGCAGGGACTGAGAGGATGAAGCGCCCACCCACTGTAGGAGAAGATCAGGTTCGAGACCATCTAAGGAACCTGAAGGTGCACAAATCCATGGGACCCAACGAGATCCATCCACAGGTCCTGAAGGAACAGGTGGATGAAGTTGCTCAGCCACTATCCATCATATTTGAGAAGTTGTGGCAGTCTGGTGAAGTTCCCAGTGACTGGAAAAGGGGAAACATAACCCCCATTTTTAAAAAGGGAAAAAAGGAAGACCCGGGGAACTACAGGCCAGTCACCTCTGTGCCTGGGAAGATCATGGAACAGATCCTCCTGGAAGCTATGCTAAGGCACATGGAAGACAGGGAGGAGATTCAAGACAGCCAGCATGGCTTCACCAAGGGAAAGTCCTGCCTGACCAACTTAGTGGCCTTCTATGATGGAGTGACTACATCAGTGGACATGGGAAGGACTACAGATGATGCCTATCTGGACCTCTGTAAGGCCTCTGACACAGTCCCCCACAACATCCTTCTCTCTAAACCACAGACATATGGATTTGATGGGTGGACTGTCCAGTGGATGAGGAATTGGTTGGATGGTCACATCCAGAGGGTAGTGGTCAATGGCTCAATGTCCAGATGGAGATTGGTGACAAGTGGTATCCTGCAGGGTCCATATTGGGACCGGTACTGTTTAATATCTTCATCAATGAAATAGACAGTGAGATCGAGTGCACCCTCAGCAAGTTTGCAGGCGACACCAAGCTGAGTGGTACGGTTGACATCTCAACCTCCTGAGGTTCAACAAGGCCAAGTGCAAGGTCCTGCACCTGGGTCGGGGCAACCCTTGGTATCAATACAGGCTAAGGGAGGAAGGGATTGAGAGCAGCCCTGCCGAGAAGGACTTGGGGGTACTGGTGGTCAAAAAGCTGGACATGAGCCAGCAATGTGTGCTCACAGCCCAGAAGGCCAACCGTATCCCGGGCTGCATCAAAAGAAGTGTAGCCAGCAGGTCGAGGGAGGTGATTCTGCTCCTTTACTCTGCTCTGGTGAGACACCATCTGGAGCACTGTGTCCAGCTCTGGAACCCTCAGCACAAGACAGACATGGACCTGTTGGAGCAGGTCCAGAGGAGGGCCACAAAAATGATCAGGGGGATGGAACGCCTCTCCTATGAAGAAAGGCTGACAGAGTTGGGGTTATTCAGCCTGGAGAAGAGAAGGCTTTGGGGAGACCTTATTGCGGCCTTTCAGTACTTAAAGGGGGCTTATAAGAAAGATGGGGACAAACGTTTTAGCAGGGCCTGTTGCGACAGGACAAGGGGGAATGGTTTTAAACTAAAAGAGGGTAGATTCAGACTAGATATAAGGAAGAAATTTTTTACAATGAGAGTGGTGAAACACTGGAACAGGTTGCCCAGAGAGGTGGTAGATGCCCCATCCCTGGAAACATTCAAGGTCAGGTTAGACGGGGCTCTAAGCAACCTGATCTAGTTGTTTTTGTTTAAAGAGGTCACATTAATATTGCATGGGAAAAAAAAGCTTCCCAGAACATATAGTGTGGATCACCAGAAACCCAGAAAAATTAATAATCTATGATCAAAATGTCTGATCAAGCTCTTAAACACTATGGTTCCACCATGTAATGATGATCACGTATGCCACATTCTATAATATTCATAGTTTAAAAATAAAAGACTAGTATGTATTTTTTAAAGCACATAATGGTTTTTCCTTGTAACTGTTTCTTTGACAAAAGATGTATTTTAATGTTATGTAAGTGGAAAAGTATCACAGTCTACTCTGCTTACAACACCAAATGGTTGTAGGAAGAAAGCATCTGTTTTTCAGATATATTGTTTAATGGAAACATTCAATGTTTGATGACAAAAATTACTTTGGCTTTACTGAGGTGTCTGCCGAGGATAGACACTTCCTACAGACAACTACCTACCAAACTGGTCTTTCACTAATACATAGTGAACTCTCAAGAGTTTACCCATCTTGGCAGTAATTCTATCATCTTCTTAAAAGGAAAGAGGAATCATCTTTGTCTGGGATTCTACAGACAAATCCTCATCTATGAATGCCTGAAGGTTGTATGCTATAGACAATAATATAACGTAGCTGCATGTTTTGAGATCTTCTGAACTAGTTTCCCCGATGTCAAAAACACCCCCACAAAACAAACCAAACAACAACAAAAAAAAACCCCAAACAAAAACCAAACCCCCAAACCAGTGTGCAAATTAAAAACCGAGCCATATACTAACTTGTTCTAAAATAAAAGGATAATGACACCAATAAATGCAACTTTCAAATTTGCTCACTGGTCTTAGAAGTTGTTCACAGAGGCCCTAAATGAAACTGTGCTAGTTACGATAGTAAGAGACAGTGTATGATCTTGAGGAGTCTGCAATCCAAACAAGTGAAACAGGCGTTACTTCCATTTTAAAGACAGCCAACCAAGAATTCTACATTTTTTTGACAATGAAAGGACATCTGTTTTAGTAGCAGGTACAAGAACTGCTCCTCAGATAAACAATTACTTGAAATTTTTTTTTTTTTTTTCCTACGTTGATAACTGATCTCAAAAACCTACAAAAATTCATAAAGCAGACTTGGGATTTTCCTAGTAAAAATCTTAATCTTCCTCCCACAAAGCCAAGACAATTACTTAAATAGCTCATAAATTGGTTTCATGTGCACTTTGCAGATACAATTTTTTTTTTCTTTTTCACTTCCCATAATTTGAACAACTTAAGAGACTTTGCTGGAACCTGAACTGAAGCAATATTCTTAGAAAACTCTTCAGCAAAGTGTCACTTACCCAAGAATATAAAAGTCCTTCAGAGAATCACAAAAACAATTGGAAAAGACTTTATTTTTCAACAGACAAAACCTTTTTAACCTAGCATTACTGATCTGGCAGATCAAAAAACCTAAGAAAAATGCTAAAAGCCAAGTGCTCTTTGTGAAAAACTTCACAAAAGTCACTCACACCGGTAATATGAGGTCATGCCAAGTTTCACTTCTCCCATGATAAAAATTCCTCTCAAGGAGAATCAAGACAGCATCTCCAGCAGAAGCATAAAGCAGGCAAATGTTGAAAACCACTATACATCAAGAACAAGAAAAGATCTGAGAAAGTAGAAATTTGAAGGAATTAAAATACCTACCTAGGGAGATGCCATGCAACTCAGCCTGTGATGAAAAGATAGTAAGAATTTCAGAAGTAATGAGGTGGCAACTTCACTGGACATTCTATTTCAAATGGAAAATAGTTGGTTTTAAAGAAAGCCAAGGAATGAAGATGGACTCAAAATGCTGTTGCACTCCATTCAAAGTTCTTTAAAGCCCCGAGCAAAACATAGGCTGAACAGAGATGACCTGTACAGGAAAAGATTCCACCCACCCCAGGTTCAAGGGCACAGTAATCTCTTACTGCCACAGCAAGGTAAAAGGGAGAAAATTAATTTTGTTTTTTTTCCTCCCACCTATATGAAGAAAGAGAATGTGACTGACACTCTGTAATTCTTTGTTAGAACAAGAGAGGGCTGTTACCCTAGTCATACTCAGCTATTTTGACATCGAAGTACACCTACTAAAACCAAGAAAAACCTTCAACCTTAAAAGTTCAAGTTACTGAGTAGAGCTGCATTCACATTCCTTACATAGAAATTTAAGGAAGAAAAATGAGTATTTTTGCTGCTGTTGCTAGTGACTAGCTAAGTCACTTACATGAATCAAGCTGATTTGTCAGTCACTCAGGTACTGCTGTAGCTTGCTGAGTGCCAAAGAACAAGGATAGTCAAAGAATTACTGAGTTACTACTAAATACTATATTTTGACAAGAAGTTTCAACCTATGACTTGGATGTATTTGAAGTAGCAGCTTTTGTGTTAGAAGATCCCAAATCCCATTTTATAATCTGTTAAGACACATCCTCTCACCTAAAACGGTCTTCCTGCTG
>NW_009235178.1:49852-52677 GCF_000690835.1 Fulmarus glacialis
AAACTCGAAGGGAAAGTTTAGGAACAGAAAATGTTTAAATGCTTAAAATTCCAGAGAATGGCATCTGAAGTTGGCACGAAAACAAAGCAGCAGCTCATGGTAAAAAAACAAAAAAAACACAAAAAAACCCCAAAAAAACAAAAACAACACCAAAAAAAACCCCACCAAAAACCCAAAAAAACCCAGGGATTCAAGAGAATAACACACAGTGCAATAGGGCTAACAGCAATGACAAGTAAGAAGAGTAGTGCTTCATTTGGTGATTCAAGTAAGCAAAGAAAAAGATTAAGGAAAACAAAAGGAACAAAAAAAAGAAACAGCACTCAGTAGATAAAAACTACTTAAGAATCAAAAAATAACCCTAAATCATCTGATTCTTCTAGACTTGTGTCATATCTCTTAATATAAAAGACATGCTGTTATTACCTTTCTTTCGAAAGAGTGCATTTAGATAGTTTTCTGCTTGGCATTCAATCTTATCAGTGTTGGACTGGCCCTGAGATGACAGTTCCTCTGTAGGCGTTGACTGTGAAGAACCAAGAACTGATGCACGATCCTAGAAGATATATGAACATTGTAACATCTTTTAGAAGTTAGTCTACTGGTAGTACAATATACAATTAAATTATTGAGCTATTGAGTGAAAAAGAACCACTAAAGAGATATTTACTATAAAGCCAGACCACCTCACTCCCTCTCATAGCCAAACGATCTTGAGTCAAAATGCAGTATTAACCGATTTGCAAAATTAAGTTCTCTGATTCTTACTTTCATACCAAAAATTGGGTGTTGGGGAGTCATGCTTGATACCATGTTCATACTTACACTGACTGTTTCTTTGTGTAAATTACAAAAGGAACATTTCTCATCCATAGACCAGTCAGTTAGCTCTTCTGGCTCACAGTCTTAAAAGAAGAAAAGAAAGCTAGATGTTTTAAACAAGTAAAAATGGATTTTGAGAACAAAATACACAACCTACAATTCTCTTACATAAATTCCATCACAATCTAATATGCATTTATTGGTACAATGTAGTCAGTAGTATTCAATTCTTAAGTCTTGTCTGGCTCACATGGCTCAACTTTCAAATAGCAGAGGGCACCTTTCTTAAAAGGAACAGTAAACGCATACATTTCAATTGATTACTTATCACAGTTACTGGAGGCATCTGAATACTGTAAATAAAGCTCTGAATTCCAGTCATCATTCCTTTTAACAAAACTGTGCAAACTTGTAGCAAACTAAACTAGGGATTAGGATACGGACTCCTCGCTATTTGAGCTACATGTGTTGCACCTACAATATTTTAATTTATTTTATACTATCACTGCAAGTAAGCCAAAACCCTATACTCACTTGTAGCACTTCATTTATTCAGAAAACTTTAAAATAACTTTATATGTTTTATCAGAAGACATACTTTGGTCTTGAGGGAATACAGGACTTAAAAAGATCACCTGTATCAAGTTCAGTCTTCTACTGAATGGAGACACGCCATGTATTTTCTTTAAACACGTTATTAAGCTCCATTTCAACAGTTAAGAGTTTTCCACCACATACTCTTCTCCTTCCAAACAACCAATTGTTTTAAAGCTTTTCCTGAACTAACTGTGCTAATAGTTAAAATTAACCTTCTAATTTCTTGTTTAAGTTTATTCATGGCAAGTTATTCCATTTGCTTTTGTGGCAACATTGTTCTTATACCTACAGTTATTTTTCATGGGCATTTAGCACCTTGATGTGTTTACAGAGAACATCATTATCCCCCCTTTACACTTTATTTTGCTAGGCTAATCTAGTCCACCCGGTTCCTCTCATGAGATTCAACCCCATCTTTTCTGCACCATTCTCACTTCAACACCCATTTCCTGAACACAGGTGACCAAGATCTCAAGATGGTGCCTTTCTTTTACATTCACATCAGACTTCCTTAAACTGTAGACAGTACTTTTCCTACAGTATCCTAGTTGTGCATGAGTCTATCACAGCTGCAGCATTTTGGCAGGTGAATATGAATCTGATTAACTACAACACCAAGGTCCTCTCCATCCCATTCATTTCCCATTCATGTGCTTACAACCCAACCAACTTCCCCTCCTCCCCCCCCGCCCTTATTAATTACCAAAAACATTTCCTCCTTTTCTGTGTACCACTAAATCACAATCACAGTTCTGTTAGGGAGGTTCTTGAGGTTATCTGCTTTCAATAACACACCATGATAGGTTGAACTTGGCTGGCTGCCAACTGCCACCGAGCCACTCTCTCACTCCCCCTCCTCAACAGGGCAGGGGAAGAAAATAAGATGGAAAAACTTGTGTGTCAAGATAAAGACAGGGAGATCACTTACCAATTACTGTCACAGGCAAGCCAGACTCAACTTGGGGAAAGTTAACTTCATTTATTGCCAATGAAAATAGATTTGCATAATGAGAAAGGAAAAACTAAAACCACGTTACCACCCCTTCTTCCAGGCTTCAACCTCACTCCTTCAATCCTGACTTTTCTACCTCGTCCCCCACCCCAAACAGTGCAAGGAGGATGGGGAACAGGGGCTGTCCTCAGTTCTTAACAGTTCCTCTCTGCCGCTCCTTCCTCCTCACATTTTTCCCCTGCTCCAGCGTGGGCCCTCCCACTGGCTACAAGCCTTCATGAACTGCTCCGGTGTGGGTCCTTCCCACAGCTGCAGTTCTTCACAAACTGCTCTAGCATGTGTCTTTTCTACAGGGCACAATCCTTTAGGAAGAGACCGCTCCACAGGCCCACAGTTCCTGCCAGAAAACCTGCTCCTGTGTGGGCTCCTCTTTACAGGCCGCAATTCCTGCCAG
>NW_009235178.1:53344-56888 GCF_000690835.1 Fulmarus glacialis
TAGCTTCCGTCAGGGCATCGCCACCTGCTCCAGCATGGGGTCCTCCATGGGCTGCAGTGTGGATATCTGTTCCAACATGGTCCTCCACGGGCTGCAGGTTCTATCTGCTTCACCATGGTCCTCTCCATGGGCTGCAGGGGAATCTCTGCTCCAGTACCCAGAGCACCTCCTCTCCCCTCTTCCTTCTCGACCTTGCTGTCTGCAGGGTTGCTTCCCACTCCCCACCCCCCCCAAACTGCTGAGCTTTTACTCTTTGTTAAATATATTATCACAGAGGCACCATCAGAAATAAAATGAATCTTAAAAAAATGAGGTTCTTGAGTGCGAACATATCCCAAGTAACCGTGTTATTATTTAAATCTAGTTTACTCAGCTCTAAAATGCCAATTTAGAACAGAATTCTGTACTAACATCATGTTATATGCTTCCAGGGATGCAAACCAGCAGTTTTGACAGGTTGGACAGCTGATGATCAAAAACAGACAGGGGATTTTTCTTGACTGGGCAGTAACAAAAGCTAATGAGTTATTTTTCCTGAATTAATCTAGCTGTCCCAGCCTGCTAGAGCTATTCCTTTAAGATGTCCACAGATGAAAAAAATCCCACACTATTCTTTCATAACAAGTTAATGTTTTCATAGTTTTCCTTGCAACCACAATAAATCTACTTATGAATGTTGGGAGTCCGTGCATAACTCCAAGACAGGTTTTATATTTTCAGAGAAATTCTTCTGCCTTGGAATCCTGAAGTTCCACTGTTAAAAGTCTAACTGGAGAGCAATCCTTGTGTGTCGCCAAAAAAGCAAACCTTGAGAAACACCAGCTCTACATAATGCTAAATTTATTCAAAGAAGTATAAATCATGTACAACATAACACATTAAGTATGCCAGTGAGCTAAGCAAAACTGCCATGAGATAGCAGATATATACCAGATGTATCAAATGCCAGGCATTCAGCAGTCTCAGGTCACCACCACAGGAAACATACTGAGAGCAGCATTAGTTTTTAACTACAGATAGACAACCATACTCTCAGAAGGATCAGAGGCACAGATGGCACTTTAAGCAGAACAAGTTTTCTCTCAGCTGCATTCAATTTAGGATCATGATCATCTCCCCTCCCCATTTTATCTTGCTTGGGGTCAGCTGATGAAAGATTTGCTCACAACCTACAACACTAGCCAGCCCATGAGAAGAAGTTGTTAAGACTGTGCAAAGACCATTCTAATACTAAGCATGGTACAAATTATTACTTGAAACCAAAGTAATTTAGTACAAAGTTGTTAAACCTATTTCCATTTTTTAAGAATAAAATGGTGAACTTTGACAAAAACTACTATGTTTTTTCATTTCTTAATTTCTTCAAATAAATCTTTGTTTCCCCAAACCATTTTTCCCCAAGGAGTCATGCTGAATTAAACAAATTAATACAGACATCTGTAGTACTGAACAGATTCCATGTTTACCTCTTAAAATGTGAAATAATTGTCTAGTAAATCTAAATATGGGATAGCTTAAAAAATTCAACCCTTACTTTCCAATATTTTCTGCATTATTATAATAATGTCCCAATAAATTTTCCAGCTATGTGTCACAATTCTGAATAAATCATCCCCTTCCTTTTTATATGGCACTACTGCTTCCTAGTAAGTACATTAGAATATCTGAGGTGTTTATCATGTTCCTTCATCTTTTTAATTTCATAAAAACTTGAATAATATTAGAGATTCGTGTTTCTAATATAATTTTTCACCCCATTACTTTATATATGAATAAATATTCCAGAACAACCTAAAATGAAACACACCCTCAAATAAACCTTTCATCCTGTATAAAGACTTTTTTTTCCTGGCAGAGAAAGAATGATGAGAGCTGCTTTTCTCCCACAAGACACTGTTTTCCCTCTGTCCATAAGAGAAGAGAATCCCAGCGCATAATCCCCCAAAAAAGAAAATACACACATACCAAATGATTAGAGGAAAAGCTTTCGAACAGTTTAGCTAAATATCCGCAAGTAGAATGTAAAGAATAACAATTTACATGTGAATCTACTTAGCTGAAAACGGGTATAAGCAAAGGATTAGAAAGCCCTAAGGATTCAATGACACAAGAAGCATTGAGCTGGTTCAGAGCATGACCAAGGTCAGATGCCAAGATATAGAACTTGACACCCTTGCAACCAGAAGCTGCACTATCAAAGCAGTCAGGAAAAAAACCGCTGGTGCTGAATAACGGAGGTGACAAGAACCATTTAAGCAAGCCCAAGGTAAGTCCTACGTATACATTATATAAGAATTTCAAGATAACAAAAAAAACCTTGCCATCTTCAGGTAACTATCTGTTGTTATGGGTGGCTCTTTCAGTTTAATTAGTTTGGCTTCTCAGCAAGATTGTTTCTGAAGTTTTCAAGATATTTTCTTTGAAAAGTAAAAAAACCTAGTAAAACTGAAGTGTACCTTTTACCACTTAAATTTGTTATTACACTTTATTGTTCTCTCAAGCAACTTTGAGAGAATACAATATAATAATTTGATCTACAGATCAAATACTATTTCAAGACAGAACTAAAGAGGAAATATATCAATTAACACACTCATGTTACACTTTTATGCACATTATTTTTTTTTTTCTGTGTTACAAACAATACAAAAAACCAACAATGTAAGAGAAAAAATGCTAGTGTAGGTAAGTGGCATGTATTTCAGCTGATTCTCACACATTTCTGGATAAGAAAGCCATATAACTTCTTGAGGTTTGTTCAAAGAAATGTACACTCTTACTAATGAGGCATAATACTGCATGTTGACAGTACTGGTTCAGTGGTTATGATGATAAAAATGGACACCTTACAAGATGCAGTGATTTAGGCATGTTGCTAAGAGTTCAAAAACTTAGGTTCTGATTCTACCAACCGAGTATTTTGTTAACCAAGGCAAATATCTTAATTTCATTATCTGTAAAGTGAAAAGTGGCACTGAAATTATGACAGTGGAAAGATTTATAACAAATTTTACTCAAGAGTTCTGTATTAATCTTTATAATGCAATTCAGACCTCAAATTAGAAATAGCCTTGCATCCTATACTATAAGGTTTACCTCTATCGCGTTTGTACCAAACATGGCAATTTCAAATAGGATTATTCAAGTTATAGATACTATATCTATAAAAATGAACCAAAAATAGTAGGGCAAGGTGCGCATCCAAATCTAACACTCCATCTCTTCTGCAGTTGTTCCAGAAGTAAAATCAATTTTACAGATATGTCAAACATGGAAACAGGCTTTAACTGTTGAAAAATTCAGACACATTACTGACAGACATTCCTGCAAATTGGAAAAAAAATTAGTTTTAAAACTTTACATTTTAGATAAACATGAATTTAATTTGCAGGACAAAGTCACTGGGGCATCAAATATCAAAGGTCCTCTATAAGCAATGGAAGTAGCAGATTTTAAATAGGTTACAAGAAGTCTTCAACAGCATGAGGCAAATAAGCTAAAAACTTCTCCCATGAGACAGGTCAAATATATACATGCAGGAATG
>NW_009235178.1:56919-57842 GCF_000690835.1 Fulmarus glacialis
AACACCTTATTGTGTACTATCAGGCTCCTTTAATTGTAACACTGGTCATTAGCTCAGTACTTTCTGCCTTTTTACACAAAAGAGAGTTTTCTGAATTTTCTTTCAAAATGTAAACCCTTTGATGCAAAAGAATAGTAAAGCTTTAATCACTAATCAGTGTAAAGCCCAATACATAGCAACCCATTGGAATTACAAACAGGAAAAAAAAAAAAGATACTGTACACTATAACAACAATGCCCTGTTCCCTTTCCAAAGCAGTAATGTGCTTGTTTATCACAGCAGATGGGAGTACTACTAATGAAAATAAGCTTTAACCCAAATTTACACATTTCTTAAATCTTTTTAAGCCTGACTAGTGGCATGCTTAGCTTTATAAGTGACAAAAAATATTCTTAAAACATAAGTAAAGTAATATTTCAAGTTCTCCCCCTTTCCCTTGAAAAATATTGTATTATGCATATGATACAGGCCAAGGAACTTGCACAATATGAAGAGGACAAACCCATAACCAAGTTAAAGCAACCATTCCAAACCTATTCTAAGCAAACATAAACAGTATATGCCACTCGTATTAGCAGTACATAAGTCACATGCTTTACAAATTACACTATCAGATAATAAATTGTAAAGAAATGAAATGGAACATTTTGGAGGTTTGATAACAGAAAGAACATTTTTTTAAAGCCATGAAAATGAACTTGACAGAAAACTTCTTTCAACACTTCAAAGCAATTTTGTGCTGGATTTTCCTCCTCTGCTTTTGTTAAAGAAAGATAAATAATTTCATACTTAACTAACTAAAGACTCAGGTGTTATTGACAGCTATTCCAGCAAAACCAAACCCATTTGGAATAAGGCTAGGTCTTACAAGGGTAATGGAAAATATTTTTTTATATATATATACACACTTAAATATAGATAT
>NW_009235179.1:0-58624 GCF_000690835.1 Fulmarus glacialis
GGGGCAGGGACAGGGACAGGGACAGGGGCAGAGCCGCCGGGGCTGGGCAAGCAGCACCTCACCCTGACCAGCTCCAGCTCCAGCTCCCAGGGGCTCTGGGTGCCCCGGCCGCCCTCCCCCAGGTAACTGATGCTGCTGCTGTTGGTTTGGCTTTTCTTGGGTTTTGCTTTTGCTCTTTCTCTGCTGCCACTTCTGTCCCACGCTTGAGTTTAGTCCTGCATGTGCTCTCGTGCTGAATGATCTTGGGAGCTCCTGCAAGTGCTTGGCTTTTTTTGTTTGGGATTTAAAGTGCCCGGTATAAATTTTCCCTTTTGGTGCACTGGCTTTTTCTGCAAAAGGACACAAGAATAAAAAGATCAGCTTTCTGACAGAGCATTCTACCAGCCAGGCTGGGATTGTTCACCTTCGTGGCATTGTTGAACTGTTCCCTCCCTGAAAGCCCAGGCTGTGAATGTTTGAACTATTTTGCTTTTCACATTTGGCTACAATGCAGAGTGGCTGAAAGAATTGTATTTAAAACTGCCCCTAGAGCCTCAAGGACTGTAATTCTGCATGTCCTGGATGCACGGCCAGCTACCAGGTTGCTATTCAAATTGTTCTTGGGTGTTTCTTGTTTGCTCTAGGTGAGTCATCTCAATCCTTCCTTCTCCCGTCCCTTCACTACGGTCTATTGTGTGCCCATTTCTCCTCCTTAGCCACTGACAATGCTCAGATGCATTTGTCCCCTGGTTTCATCATACCACACACGTGTCTGAGTTATCTTTTTCTGCAGGAAAGCAATTGAGAGCTGCACTGAAGGAAGGTAAGGAGACTTTCTAAACCCCTATCCTATTATGAGACCTTCCTTGGCTCCACATGAATCGGAGCAGGAGCTTCTGCCTTTCTAGCTGGACACCGACTGACATGTCCCCACGTTTACCTCTTTTCCAAGAGGCAGGATAAGGGACAGGGATGTACTAAAGAGGATCCAGCCCTTGCCCTGCAGCCACAAGGCAGGCTGCTTTCTGCAGAATCAATGTGTGCTAGGTCCTTCCTCTGCCCCTGGAATATAGGCGAGTTTGCTTAAGTCTTTCCCCAACACTTGCAGAGACGTATCTGTAATGAAACGAGATGCAAAAAGAACTAAGTAAAGTTGATTATTTTTTTCCGACATTTAAGTACAACTTATGGCAAGTTTTAGTGAGGAATTAATTGTGTACTTTTTATATTAACAGACGCTGTAACACAGGCAATTGTAATATTCTAGGTTGGTCAATACATTGGAAAGGTCAGGCTTATCTGGCTTTAGCCAGAGTACACAGTAGATCACGGATTTTGTGGTAATTTTCTCTCATAGTTTTCAAAGCTTTCACTGCTCTGCCAGGGCCAAAACAATGATTTTTGAGAGTGAGAGAAAAAGAGAATTTTACCAAGCCTTGAGCTCATGCTTGGGGCACACTACGGTTCACATAATATTAAAAAAAAAAATCTCAAAAATACAATTTTTCTTTTGGATTATTTTCTGCATTAAAATAGAAGCAGTGAAGCATAATTTGGGAAAGGAACTGTTTCAGAGCTGTGTCTGACCTGGAGGCTGGTAGTACATGTTCCTTTTTAAACCAGTCGGGCTGCATTCCAGCTGCCCTGAATGAGCCCCCCACAAGGATAATATCCTTGAAACTTAATCGAAGAATCTGTATCTAGAAAGGAAGCCTAAGGATGAGAATGAGCTTACTACAGTTTCTCTCGACTTCTAAGAGTTTTCTTCTCATTTTGAAAAAAGTGTTCTTGCATCAGCATCGTCTCTTTTCCCCTCTTAACCCCCAAAAATTGTCTTGTCCCTGTGAATGTTGTCAAACCTTCCCTCGTAACATAGACATCTTGCCAACAACACCTCCCAGGTCTGGTGGAGGTTTGCTCCGTACTCACAGCTTCCCACAGAGACCAGCTTTGTGCTTTTCAGACGTAGAACAAAGGGCACAAATAGGTCCTGCCTGGTGGTTGTACCACTAATAAATAACCATGATTAATAACCGAGATAGCAAAAACACCCAATGGAGAGACCAAGTCAGCATCCCAAGAGATAGTGTAGGGATCACAGCTGGACAGAAGTCTTCAGTGGTTGACAATGTCTGATTCCGCCCACTAGGAACAAGCGCGTGGCCAGATCCTGAGAGCTCCGGTTCTCAGGCAGGTCACTGCACACTGGGAGTCCTCAGCATCTTTTGATTGTCCATTTGCTGGTGTGAGGAATTTAGCTGGGTGCCAAAATGGGGCTTGGTGCTTAGATTTTGGCAGTCCACGTTCAAAATGGTGGTCTTCATAAAGGCACTGTTGAAAAAAGACACCAAATGAGAGCCTTGTGGGAGCTCCTTATTTTTCCTAAAACTTTCTTGGCTCCCCATTTAATAACTTTAGCTTCAAGAGAAGTTGTTTCAATTGAGAGAAAAATGGATTTGTTAGTGTAAACTAGAGTCCTGAACACTTTGGGAAAAATGTAACCATTTCATGTTAATGACGGAGCTGGAGCAGAGCTTGTTTATGTAAATCTAGAGCCACATACGGGCGCAATAACATGCAGTGGTCTCTGCAGCAGCAATTTCTAGATGTGATGGCAGAAGCGAATAGCTGTGATGTTATTTGCTTGGCAACTTGAAACTCTGCCAATTTGATACCATTTTGTATGTGTATATTATCACTTCTGCTGATACTCAGTTTTGTCTATAGGTGGCAGTGACCTTTCATTTTTTCTTTAAAATAGGGAAGAAGCATACATACACATATATCTTCCTAATTTTATTAAAGGATCTGGGCCAGGACTGTGAGGCTGTGCTGCTGACTGAGCTCTGTACCCAGAGGAATGGCCACAGACTTGTCACTTTTCTTCAGTAGCCACTTTGCCCCAGGGCATGCCAAAGGTGTAGCTGTAATACTGCTCATACAATGCAAAAAGCAGTGCAATACAATAATCTATTACTGTTGCAAGGAGGGAAGAAGTCCAAAGACATATTGTATATGTGCATGGTGGAGAACTGCATTGGGTGTTTTGGGATCATAGTCCCGAGAGGGTTATGTAGTAAGTTTGTCCCATTTTTAGCAAAAATAGCCTCCAAGTCTTGTCCAGCTTTCTATGAGAGAGAGGGTTCTGGTGAGTGAAAATCTTTAAAAATTCCACATGACCACTGTATGTGTTTCATTTCAGTGAGATTTATAAACTTGATTGTAGAAAATGGGTAATCTCTCCTAGAGTAAAATATGCCAGAGATCAGAGCCTGTGATCTCTGCTCTGTATCAGTTAAAGATAACTTACTTGACATGAGTAGAACTGCATCAACAGGAAACTGGAGTAATTGAGAATCAAGCCACAAATCATTGTTGAAATTAAAAAAAAAAGGGAATTTGCTTCTCTCGCTCCCCTCAGATACGTACTGATTTTACAGCGCATGTGAAAAAGGAAGCACGTAACCTGCAAATATTCCTTCCTCTGCTTAAGTTGTCTCCTGGCATAAACCAGGCGGCCTTGTGAATGGAAAACAAAAGTAAATCCTCCAGATTCAAACAGATACTAAATTTACCATCGAGACTAAGCAGTAGGATTTGAATCTTGTTTTCTTCTCTTCCATACGTACTGATTTTACAGCGCATGTGAAAAAGGAAGCACGTAACCTGCAAATATTCCTTCCTCTGCTTAAGTTGTCTCCTGGCATAAACCAGGCGGCCTTGTGAATGGAAAACAAAAGTAAATCCTCCAGATTCAAACAGATACTAAATTTACCATCGAGACTAAGCAGTAGGATTTGAATCTTGTTTTCTTCTCTTCCGAGGAAACAGAATTACATAGCAAGGACAAGAGGCTATGGTACCTCCGTGGGGAAACGTTGGCTGTTTTCCACCATAAATCAGAAGTTCTGATTTATAGTGGAAATATCAGCTGAGAAGATAAAGTCCCTGTAAAATAACTCTGCACTCTGAAATCAAGGCTCAGTCCTACAGCCACTATTCATGCAGCGATTCTCAGCAGCGCACGACCGCAGTTCATGTTTCAGCATCAGTGGGGGCCGTTCCGCGTCCAGCGCGGCACTAGGCACTTAGCAGAGAACAATAACCATCTCTGGAGAGAGGCCCAGCTTGGATTTCACATCAGCTAGGATGCAGCATAAAATAGAAACCAGATCTGGACCATTCCCATAAAGCAAAGGTTTGTAGATTGGGGTTAGCAAAAAACCACAACCAGCCTGAGCTCTGTAAACAGCGACTGGAAGAAGACACTTGGGGCTGTGGGCTGAAAGGAGAGCTGCCCCCGGTTCTCGCATTCAAATTCTAGTGAACATGATTTAGCAAAACTACTCTTTTCCTTCTTTTCTCCAATAGCCAAGGGTTGTTTAATTAAAACACAAAAGAAGTTGCTGTCATCCATACGTCTGCAGCTTCACGGATTCATACAGCAATATGAGCAATACTAAAAGAGAAGAGCACTTGGGACCCATGGTGGCTGTGCAGGACATCCAACAGGATGAGCACTGAGGCTGGAGCTGGCTCCAGCCCTCTGCCTTCCTCTGTTTGTCTCTTTTATTGTTTATTTGTGTAGCTTTAACAGTATATATACATATATATATCCTGAGCCAAAGTCAATAGGAACCTTCCTCTTAACTTCAGTCTGGTTCACCGTTCAACCGTGTTGCAGGCTGTGTGTTTGGGCCCAAAGAATTTACAGTCCTAAAGCACAGCGAGCTCAGAGGGTACATAAATGTATTTTAAATTAAGGGGAAAAGAAAAGAAAAGAAAAGAAAAGAAAAAAGAAAAGAAAAGAAAAGAAAAGAAAAGAAAAGAAAAGAAAAGAAAAGAAAAGAAAAGAAAAGACCTCAACAGGTTTATGTGTACTTGTACATAGGAAAGAGGCTAAAATTGAATCAAATACATTGCTCCTGAAACAAAGTGTACAGAAATCAGAACAGTTTCACTAAGTGTTGAATTATCTAATGGACTAATAATAATTAATTAGCTAAGATTATGCCTGGATAGTAATCAGAGCTGTGACTCCAGTAGGTATGAACATAAGAAAGCCATTTTAGCTTGAGTATCAGTAGTGCTGCGCCTGTGGCAACACAAGGTGCTTGGAAAACACATCCAGGGCCACAGCTGAATGCTGCTGGCTCGTGTTGTCTCTGCCCTGCTGCAGCTACGGTCTTGGCAGTGCTCGAACTAGCCAAGGAAACGCAGCTCAGTTACTTCTGTGAGCCGCAGTCGACTGGTGAAGCTGGCTAGAGCAGGCCAAGCACTTCCACAGCCACAGGCGAGAATTCTCCCCAAAGAATTTGTTATACGTAACTGCAGGACGTACAGGGCCCAATTTTCAGAGTTTACATGCATGATGTCTTTACACGCTGCCTCTTTTCTCTCTTATTTTTTTTTAAATGAAAACCAAAAAGGAATATAAAACCCCGCCAAGCTGCTGTAATTTATTCATATATTTCGGTCTTTTTCACTTTATTCTGCTGCTAACTCCATGTTACTATCTACTGAGTCCTAATGAATGATGCAGGTGTGATTGCATCCAGTTTTTCCTCAACAAACAAGAGAAGTTTGTTAGTTTGTACCTTTTTTAGTGAGCAGCTGTGAGCCCCTATAATAATTGGGTTTGAGTAAGACTGGTTGGTGCAGGCTGATGACTAGGGCAGGTACCTTTGGAAAAGCAGGTGGGGCTTTAATTTAAATTTATTTAATTTAAACAGTCTGTTAAAGTCTGTCACCATTGGCTGTCTCTTAATTTGAATTAGGCAGTAAATTCATATAAATGAGAAAGAAAGGTGGTTTGAGTTTTGTTTCTTTCTTTCCTCCACCTTACAGGAGCTATGGGGAATACAATCAGTGTCCCAGAGGAAGCTGAAGAAGACAATACATGCACAGTAAAGAGCTATCAGGTAAGCAAGAACTGCCCACTCTCATCTACCCTGGCTATTGCATATTGCAATTTTCAAATCCCACGATGTACCCAGTCCTAAGAACTCTATTATTTGCTATTTCAGGCTCTATCTGAATCTCCTGACAATATTAAAAATGGATCTGTTGCATTTGTTCAGACTCATTCTCCTGCAATGAATGGTGAAGGTATGTACTGGGAAGGGGTGGCATATTTGCTCTTCTTTTGCCACCAGACAAGCAGAGAAAGGTTTATACTGGAGCAACAATAAATATTGGTGCATGGTCTCAAATTAAAAGATGAGCCCATGTTTCAGCTCTTACTTGTGAATCAGTACATGTGGTTTTTCAGAAGCTTGAAAGTTTAAAGATAACAAAGAGTAAAATAGGCAAATATTTTTGGTCTTCTGGAAAGTCTTCTGGAAACTGTTTGTTTAATTGTTCTAAGAATTTGGCTCTCCATCTGGTCCACAAAAAGTGGTTTGATAGACTGAAGATTTTGGTTAGTGTGAAGTATTATAGGGCAGGAGTGGTTTGGCACTGGTGCCTTTCAGGCTGCTGCACAAACCTCAGGGTGTCCTGTGATAAACTACCTCTGCTTGGGCTCTGGTGGAAATGGTGCCTCTAACAAGCCTTGGACAAGGAATCATTGCTGCAAGGAGCACAAATTGGGGCTCTTGAGAGGGGCTCAATGCAGTAATGGCACCAGTGCAAGGATCAGTGGCCTGTTAGTGAGGTTTTGTGTTTGTGGGGGGGACAACGAAATGTGGTTTTGCAGACTGGAATGAGAGACCAGTTCATGTGTTGGAAGGGAGAGCAAGTTGTCTGTAATAATGTCTTTAAATAACCCCCTGCTAGCAGGGAGTTACCAGGTGATGTCCTTGTGCTCAGATGCCATTTTGAAATATCCACTGGTGTGGAAACTGATAGTCTGGAAGGGAGGTAGGAGACTACTAAAGGAAAACAAACAAACAAACAAAACCCAAACAAAATGCATCAAACCCACAAACAAGGGGACTGAATGCATTGAAAATATAAACTTATGCAGGCTAGAAACTACATTTGTTGAGCTTTAAAATATTCCCCAACTACTGTGGAGGAGTAACCTTTGTGAGGCAAATGTTTGTGCTGTGGCTCAGGCTGTTTTGCGTTGCCAAACCCATTCTCTCTCACAGTGGGCACGACTTCAGGACTATACAGAAACTGGGCTGTCATATGGAGAGCCACTAGAATTTTCTGTTTATAGAAGAAATCAACAATGTGCCCTAGACTTAAGCATCTATCCCCAAATTGCCTAATAATGATGCCTAAAGATAAGCAGGCAAGAACAGTACAAAGCTTTGCAGAAATGGAGTATCTTGGGATGGATAGAGGAGGTAAGACAGCAGTGGGCCAGAAAAATGGCTATTGTATTGCTCCAGGTAACACTGACCTGCTTACCAATGAGCTCAATGCGTCTCACTTGGTTTAGGTTTTGTAAGAAGCTTGAGGAAGATGTTTCAAGGGATACCTGAGGTTGGCACAACAGGAGTTCAGCCTGCTGATCTGGCATTTTAGCTCCATGACTCTATGAGGGGTGCTTACCAAGTGCCCCAGGTTGTTACGATATCGAGTGTAGTAAAGGGTGATGGAATCATGCAAGCCCAAAAGAAATGTATTTCTGTAAATTATTTAAAGCACAGAGTAATATTGTATTAAGGTGACAAAGGGAAAAAGAAGGGAGTACGAAACTGTTTTGGGGAGACTTCTTTTAGTGGCTGCAATAAAAGACATTCTTTTGAAACTTTCTGGATGTAATCAGCCTTCTGGGTATGTTTTTGAGCAGTTTAACATTAATAAAATAAAATTTTGCAAAATTCTTTGCAAGCTGGTTACAAAAAAAGAAATAAAATTAAAAATAAAATCCAGGTCCTAGGTACATGTTCTCATCCACAAGATTGTAAAGTCTTGGAATCCACCTCTGCATTTTTCTTGTGAAACCGTATTTCTGATCCTTTCAGTAGCAATTTCAACGAATAATATAATAGAAGCGTAAGCACCTTTCTGTTCATCTAAGTATTTCCATCTTGTTCTCTGATTTCTGGTCCTGTGTTCTTGAGTAGGTGCATTGCTTTGACTTCAAAGATGCCAAACAATTATTTGTCAACAATAAAATATGTGTAGGGATATTTTTTTTCCTGTCCTGTTTGTCATTTAGAAAAAGGGATTGGCTGGAAAAAGTACCGTAAGGTGGTAGGCATTATACCTGCAGTGATGTTGTTATAACAGAATTGTCTCTGGACCTGAGGTTTTGCAGTGAAATGCCACTTCTGATCCTGAGCTGGGCCTTAGTGCTACCTTTGATAGATAGAAACCTACCTTGCTCTCATTTTAGAGATAGTAGACCTTCTTGAAGAGAGCAGATTAGATCTGCAGTGAGATCTTTTAAATTTTAATTTACCTGTGTCAACTGCTTGTGTTTGAATTCTAGAGAATTTAGGGTATAGCACAGTAATTTATAGAGCTAGATAAGTGACAGCTGGGAATGCAGCATGGCTGACAGCATTACTGCCAAGAGGTCAGTCCTATTTACCAGAATCTATTCAAACTGCATTGCAAGACTGATGTTGTAACCCTGACCACCTCTCTGCTGTTACTGTTAGAGGATGTATTAGATATTACTCAACTGCTGGTAGGGCAACAAGAGCATGGCAGCGGGGGATGATGACTTGTTTCTCTTTCTCTGTACACTAGTGAAATAAAATCGATACGCCCCTATTACGTATAAACAGTGGGTGTCAGTGTAGAAGTTGAATAGCTGGTGGGGATGTGGGTAAATCACTGCTCAGCAAGTGCATCCCATTTCAGACCTCTTTGGGTGGTGTGCGTAGCAGGACAGCAGCCGGGTTTTCGAGCAATGACACCAGTGGCAGGCTGGACCCTGGGCTCCCCATGGAAAGGTGCCTGTCAGCAGCTGAGCCCCGCTTCCAGTGTTGATACCTTGAAAATCTGGTGTGAACTACATGGCCTGAGCATTAAAAATTTGGCTCCAAGTAGTTTTGAAAAGTTGTCTCCACATATTCATGGGCAGTTGCTCTCATCCACAGTTATGTGTCTCTCTCCTCACCTTTCAGCACCTCATTAATTTCTCCTTCCACCTCTTGTTGGTTTTGGAGCCTTTTTGAGCAGCACTCAGGCAGCACTCGTTTGGAGCAGCATTGCTTCAGTTTACATCTCTGCAGATTCAGCCACATTAATTTTACCAGTGTTTTCCTTGCATTGGATTTCTTTCTGTTTTCAGAATACAATAAAAACCAACAATTCTCTCCAATGTCTCTAAGGAAAGAAAATATTATTTTATTATTCATTGTTAAGAGAACCCTCTCAGCCTGTTACATCCAGTTGAAATATCTAAGCCTAGACAAAAATAATCAAAGACTGGTATGTCAATATGCAGATGGTACTGATTACAGTTTAGAATCTCTGTTCCATGGCTAATTTCCTAATGCCATCTAGTTATAATAAGTCAGTTTAAACAGTTGCCTACTAGAAAATAAAAGCCTGTAGCTGTGTGTTTCTGCTGGTGTAAACCAGCAGAGTTCTGGGAAGAAAATAAAAGCCAGATGATTTACACTGTCTGAAGACCTAGAAAATAAGTGTACATTTTACTCTTAGTATATAGAATGAAGCCTCTGGCATTGTTTTACTTAAAATGGATTACCTAATTAATGTAATTACTAAATCAGTTTAAGTAGCAAGTTGAAAAATTGGATTGTCCTGTGTTGATATTACTTGTATTTTAACTTTATTAATGTTAAAAAGCAGTGAAAATCATTAACTATTTAGATACCACTGAAATCTTGCTGGTTTGTGTAATGTAATCAAAATAAAAGTGAAATAAAAGTGCAAGTGCTGTTTGGAGATAGAAGTTAGTCCTATAGAAAATGTAGTTGATAGTATTTCTAAAATTAAATAATGCAAGAAATAGTACTGTAATCAATTTTATAGTCATAAAGTGAGCACTTCTGGAGAAGACAAAAGAGCTGCAAAAAGGCAAGTGAAGCAAGAGGATTTTATTAATAGTGTTAGATGTATGTTTGTGGTCTTTGTCTTGTTAGTTTGCGTTTCTGTGATTGCCAGTGATCTGACCATGTGCTGTGCATTAAATGGTACAGTTGATAAATGAGTGTATGAAATCTATATCTGCTAATACAATGCAAAAAGAATCCAGAGAGTTAACCTAATATGAACAGAGGAAGTAATGTTATTTGGAAGAGCCCCGTCACCATCTGCTTCACATCTGGGTGAGCAGACTGGTGACTGGTTCCCTGCATTTGCTGCTTCTGCTCAAACAGGCCGACAGATGTGTGGACTTAAGGATTCTTTCCATGACTTGCCTTTCCTGCTCCTATTGATTATCAGGGCTGCAGACATTGCGCAGAGTGCTAGCATCCACCTTCTCCTCCTGTAATGCCATTTAAATAGTAGTGGTGCCCTCACTGCTATTTCATGACATTTTGCTTTGCAAGCAAAAGGATAGCAAATTTGATCGTGACTTTTCCTAATGTTTTGCGTTGGCCTTTTTGAACTTCAAGTAATATAAGTACTTGGTGGACAACAGGTAAAGGGAAGGCGGCCAGAACTAAAAGCCGTGTATCTCTGAGATTTGCATTACATAGAGCAGAAATGTATCAGGAGGACAAAATGGGAAAAATTTTGTTTTTATTTGGGTGGCAATTACATGCAGATTAAAGCAATGACTTGCTCGTAAAAAAGATTACACAAGGAAGAAAAGTTCGGTTAAGATGCAACTCCTTGTTCCAGAGGATAAATCTGATTCAGCAAATTCTGCTACTAGCCAGTATCTAACAGAAATGGGTGTATTGCAGTAACTCTGTGTGCCTGTAAGGTATGAAACAATGCATTTTAGTTTTGGTTTTGTTTTTTTTAAAGGATGATCATTACTACTCTTGCTGTGAGCTTCTCTTCCCCTGTTTCCATTAATTTCAGTAAAACTGTTAGGTAAATAACAATGTTAGTTAACTTAGTGAAACAAAGTTATTCTTAAAGCATAAATGTACTGTCAACTTTATTTGTGTGGAATAGTTGAGCAAGATTGCAAGAGTATTGGTATGTTTTTTCTTTTTTAAGAAAGGGGGAGAATGTCCTATTTTGGAATTCTCTAATGCTTCTGAAAACTCAGTCATTTAGTCTTGTCACAACAGTTTTTGGGGGTCTCCCACACAAACATGAGGTATACTTGGAGATCTGCAAATTCTACATCTACTGTAGCATTATGATACCAACTCAGTTCCAAATAATGGAAGGAAAAATTAACCTACACAATATCTATAAAAATATATCAGAAATGTATATTAGAAAATTCACTCTTTGTTGCTAGGTATTTAGATTTTAAACCTCGTATTTGCTGCAGTAATTCCTTCAGGGCTATTATAATCCATTGTGCTGGCCTACACTGATAGACTCCTTAGTGCCAAATGTTGCCTTGTAGCCCTCAATGGTTCCTTCATGGCCATTAAAATCTATTGTCTCCATGATTATCTGAACTCCAGGGAACAAGAAAATACTGTGGTACTATAATTACATTGCTAAGCAAAATATCTGTTTGTAACTGGCTTGCATTCAAAATAGTCAGATACTAAAACCGTGTTTGTAGCTAATGGCTTGCTCAGTTAAGTTTTGAAAAAAACTGGGGTTTTTTCTATTGTCAAAAGCAACAACATCAGAAAACATTTTCTCGCATTTATTTTATGGCATGTTCACATGCTAGTCGCCTACAGGAGGAGATGTCTGTGCTGAAGACCTTGCCAATTCAAGTTGTTCCTCATTCAACAGCTAAAAACTACTTGCACTATGAAAGAGTCAGTAGGATAAATGGCAGGAGGTGAGAACCTGCCAATGTAAGACATCGCAGGACCTTATTTTATATGTTCCGTACGTGTAAGTATTAGCCATGAGGGTGCATATCGCTGCTGAAACCAGACTAGCAATCAAAGGCTAAGGAAAAGGAGCATGTTTTAAGAAAGCATCTGAAGGATTTAACTTGCTCAAACTGAGCATCAAAAATAGATGCCTACCTAGTACGTGGCTTCGGCTGCTGCCAGGAGTAAAAAGAGCAAACTAAGCTTCAGAGAAAATCGGGTTCTAGTGGAGGAGGGGGGAAGGCAATCTGGAAGTGCTGGACAGAATTGCTTTTGGTCCCATTTGAGGGAATTTGGCTGCCATCTGTTATGTGCACCAGGCTGAAGTCTGGTTATATTCCCACTGACTAGCAAAGGCAAATCGGCTGATAAAAGCTTGGGCAGCCTTTTCATTTATGTCGGACTGGCGGCTCTGAACTTCCTTTCATGTCAGTCACATCCTCAGGATTCCTGCCCACATCTGCCATTCCCTCTGGTCGAGTGCTGCATCTTGGTCCCAAACACATGTGAAATAGGTGCTTCGCTGCAGGCACTCTACACCGATGTTTTCTGAGCTCTGCTGCCTGCCCCTGGGGTCCCATAACGAACAGAAATAATTCCATACCTGTATGGGCAGTTTTGCAGCTCACATGGTCAACTTGAAGCCTGTGCTCGCCTTAAGGCTTTGTCCATTATAATATTTTATTTGCTGGCTCTGTTTATTAAAACCTAAGCACTTCTTTTTAAAATTCAGTGCTAATTCTGCAGACTTGGTCCCATTCTGTGTCAACAAACATAGTGCTGTTCTTCATCCTCACCTATGGAAGTGCTTAATGGAAGTCAAGGATACGAAAGGAAGGGGGAGAAAGTCTGTCAGCAATTACTTCTGAGCAGGGGAATGGTATTGACATAACATTGCACTAACCATTACTCTTCTCTGCACAGTTTTTCTTATAAATCAAGGAAAAAATGTTGGTCTAATCTAGCAAATTTCAGAAGAAAAATCCTTATTTTGAGTGTGTTCTTACAGAAGAGGGGCTTTGTGCAGCTGAAGTATTGCCTTTTTAACATATCCTGATGAAGTGAAGGGACAGGAAGGACAAATCTTCTGTAGTGTGACTCCTTTGTTAAATACTTGAAAGGAAAATGCCTGTGTACTAGTAGTATGAAATGCAATCTCACAGCAGTGCTGTAAATTGTATATTGATTTTAGTTTCAGAGCAGTTATTAATCTCATTCAGAGTGACCAGCTTTGATCTACTTGCAGACCTGGCCTAGAAGTTGGGAGGTTTTGCTTCTGTTCCTAATTCTGCCTCTGGATTGTGGAATAATCTTGGAAAGAATGGCACTTCTGTGCCTCTTTAAAAATAAAAATATCATGCACTTTTCATCCAAATACTGCAATTTCAAAGCCTTTCTCCTTCAGTTTGCTGTGAATATGGCATGAGTCAAACTCTTCTGTTCAGCCCACCACAGAGTGTCTCCTCTCTGGTGGTGGGATCTGCTTTGCCTGGTGTCTGAGCAGACTTTCCCTGAAGCAGTTTGAACTGTTTTGACACAAGAGACATGCCGCAGAGCTCATGCCGGTGATATTTTCCAGGTCTTTCATTCCTTCCATGATAATTAGAGATAAAAGGAGTCTGATAGGTTCATGAGCTACTTTTTGTTTGGTTGGTTTTCTTAATGATGAGCTTATATTCCTATTTTTATACTAAAGACAGTTTTCCTGTGTTTCATTTTTTATCTGTTACATAAAGCAGAAGTTCAGCTTCTATTACAATTATTTTCCAATGGATATTGTTTCTGCTTTCTTTAGCTGGGGAAGGATTTGCTTTTTGCTTCCTTCCCAAGTTTCCAACTATAATTAGAAGTTAGTGCTTCAGTTCTGTTTCATGTAGTACTACGGGAGGCTTAGGAAACTATAACTGATACGTAGTGGCCCTGACTGAATAGGTGGTTGAGTAGCTAGTTATTTGTACCTTTTCTTTGCATGTCAGTATGTTGGAATGGGTGCTTGTGAAATATTGCAGAAGAATATTACTGGCGACAGATTCTTGCCAGCGTGAGTTATTTTCTTACATGAATAGTAACAGAGAGAATCCAGGGAAAGAAATTTTCTCTATTAGAGTGCACACAAAGAAGTGAAATTCTATTTACCTGGACAGAACAGGTTGTACTGAGGTGTTCTGGCCCCTCCGCATGCTTGCAAATGCCCAAAACACAATAAGAAAGCAAATGTCAGATTAAAAATGTTAGAAGTAGAGAAGTTAGGTGCCAGCTCCCTGGCAGCTGGTAAAATGTTGGCCGCAGTCATGAATCCTGCCGCCACAGCCCTTACTTTGTCAGCTGTTGCCTCCGCTGCTGGCAAGTATTACAGTAAAGTCACTTGAGATTCACGCTGGCATGCCGGCAAGCTCTGGCACTTCTCCTCTCTCGGGTTTATGGAAGCTCCCCCCTCCTGCTAGTCAGGACCAACCCTGAACTGTGAAACAAGGGTCCAGTGGGGACTCTCGGTCACCGAGTTAAGGCCGCGAGGAAGGGGACGTCACGGCTGGATGCTGGGGCTCTCTTCTCCTCCTGCATTTGCCCAGGGACGTGCCCAGGGTCCCTGGGCACTGCTGCAGGAGGACCGTATCAGAGGGATGCAGGCACATGCTATACAGTGCCTGCTGATGCTTGCGTGGTGGTATGCAAAATCCTTGGCGGGGGGGTGGGAAGTTGGGGTAATTTTGCTGTGAAAAGCTAAGGGGTAGTTTTGAAAGCTGTGATCTAAAAATGTTCTGCTTTCCTTATCTTGAAAAGGAATTTAAAAGATGAAACTGAACACTGAAGATCTGTACTGTGGAAGACAGACGTTTTAGTCAGGTTTTGTTAGTATCTGGGGTTTTATTTCTGTTAAAGTAAAATGTGAAGGGCATAATATTGACTAGAATATTACAATTATCATTTGAAATAATTTCAATTTTACACTGAAACTGACAATTTAAAAATTCTAATTTAGCAAGTCAGTTTGAGACTGTCAGGTTTTCATAGTTATAATTAAGCAGATCTAAATTCATCCTTGAAATCTGTGGTGGTGATTGACAGGGAAATCAGATATATATTCCAGTCAAAGTAGGGAAGAAAAGCTTAGGCTGGGGGGGAGCTGTAAGGTTTACCTCTCGACAAGCTGCCTCTTGTTTACTGGGGTTTCACACTACATAATCTGTGATTCAGTCTCCCATCCACAAAACAGATACAAGAAAGATTTTTTTGTTTCTTTCATCTTCTGTAAAGCAGGAGCCTTCTCCTGTCTGCATGTACAGTATTGGGGATTTTCACCTCAGCTGTATTATCAAAGTGCCATTGTAATACAAAATCATAAAACATACTTTTAAGATGAAAGATTTTCACATCTAAGGTGTGATTGCCATGTGTGTACACAAGGGGGAATTATTTGTGAGAATTTGGGGGGGGCAATGTGATTAAGGGCCATATTGTTTGTGGGTAAAAAGTCAGAAATGCAAGGATAAAAAGCCTGGCTCAGATGTGATTTATAAGTATTCAAATCAGGCTTAAACTAACCTACAGACAATAGAGGAGAAGCGCAAGTAGAAACTGCACCATGGAGAGTACGCAGCAAGGCAAGGAACAGTGCTGGAAAAATGAATGAAATAAGTTGTGACTGCAAAGCCCTGTGGGGAGTTTGGCAAGCCGGGAAACGAAATCAGTCCTCGCAGTTTCCATTCTTTTTTCCCGTTTGACAGAGGAAAGCGTAATATATTAATACATAACTTTGCCTCAAGTTTATTGATTTTTTTTTTTGCATATCACTTCTTTAATTTTGATTGGAAAGTAAAATATCCTCAGCATGTCCACTGGGCTAAGTAGGCAAAAACCTGGGCCGTTATCTGACTTTGGCAGCTGAGAGGGGGCTGTGGAGAACATAAAATTTGCACCAACTTTAATGAGGAATGACAGGAACGAAAATCAGATGGGCAGGTCTGATTGATGAGCGGCAGCTCGTATTCAGCACAGGGAGACAACAGGGTCTCCAAACAAGCTGCACTCTGTGTGGTCCTCCCCGAGGCTCCATGTTTCAGAACTAGTTTATTAAAGAGCGAGGTCACCGTGATTAATTATACAACCAGTATAACTTCTTTGCTGTGCTGGATAATTACTGGTTTATGCTTCTGTTTGTAGTGGATGCAAAGGCAAGTGTTGCACGGGATAATGTGGCCGTTTCTTCCCCGGAGACAATGGAGCAGAGCCCCGTTCCCGACGCGGGCGGGCAGAGCCTTGGGAGCGCTGCCAGCAGAGCCCTGCCATCTGCTAAATCCCGCTCTGTCTTCGCGTTTTCATGGTCTGTACCAGGGCGTACTGAAGATCCAGCTACAGATTCATCAGTTGGATCGGCGAAACTTGATGTCAGCTCGGAGGCGCCCGGAGTGAACAAAGCACCGAGTGACAGCCTGGAGGTTCCCGCGGCAGCTGCGCGGGAGGAAGGCGCAGATAAAAACCTGACTCGGGCCCCGCCGGCAGCATCGCTTAGTGACATCGATCTCTCGGCTTCAGTGACACCTGAGGGAGAGGATGCAGCCACCTCAAAGCCAAAACAAGTAACCTTCTTTGACAGGGTCTTCAAACTGGAGAAGGGAAAAGAAAGGAGTAAAACGCAAATTGGTACCCAGGGGGAAAGGCAGACTTCAGACCTTCCTGACGGGCGCATTACAGCGAAGGAGGCTGCTGGATTCCAGAGCACACCAGACAGTGTCCCACAGGGGAAGGCAAGTGCTTGAGTAGGAATATCCATTTCTCTCTTAATGAAACCTCTTAGGAATACTAATAGCGCAGGACGACTTGATGTCATGATGGCTGTGTGAATGAATCGGTGTTGCTCTTAAAATCATTGCAGGTAACGCCCCATAGGGGTGGCTGAATAGAGGTATGGGAGAAGAACCTATGGTGGAGTGATAATAGCTCTGTTGTCTGCCTCACGACGGAATGCTGGCATCTGACCTAGAGTTTAAATTCATTTGTATTTCTATGAAAGGTTTGGGCAAGATAGCTGTGTTCATGCTCCAATTGCCAGGATGAACAGCAGCCAGCTACAAATGAAAGCAAAAATACCCGAAAGTAAAATTGTTTCTTAGCTTTAGGAGCTTGGAGTTTGACACTGGATGGTTTTAAAGAAGTTCTTTAGCATGTTTTGTGCCATTCTTAAAATAGTCACTCTTGAGCAATAGCTGCTTGTTGCATACCTACATACCAGAGTAAGGAATGTTATGCAGTAGCAATTTAGCAATTTTTGCACTCTTAGCTATTGTGATTTTTTTTTTAGTCAAGGAAACATGGTCCCTTAGAATTGATTTTACAGGATGAGAATGCGATATAAAAAAATTAAGTAACTTATCTGAGAGAGCATGCTAATCAAAGAAAGGAGCTGAAAACAGACATGAATTTAGATTCTGCGCTTCCTGCAAAGTTTGATATCAGCAAATATACTATAGGATTAATTTTCAGGTAATTGACTACTGAAAAAGTCCATCCCCTGGATGGGGATAAGTGGCATAACTCTTATTAGCTCTGCTGGAGAGGTGCCAGTATACACTAATTGGTGATCTAGCTCAAATCCTGTCCCATGTCAAGAACAGGAGGGAGAAACTAGCTGCATGGCCCATTTTCAGAATCTATGTGTAAATGCCATTTTAACAGTAACTGCTTTTATTGGCCTAGTTCAGACTGCTGTGTGATCGCTAATGCTTTGAATAGCGTTGAACATAGTTCACAAGATGCTCACTGCTTGCACTTACGACATTGCAGGTTGTCCCCAAAAGTATCTTCAGTTTCTATTCTTCTACCTTGTCTTCTCTGTCTTATGCCTCCTCAAATTCAAAGATCCCATCTCTTGTATAAACTTATAAATTGTAGTATATTTCTGAAGATTCATCTGTAAGAATAACAGTTGCATTTTTGACCATTGCCCTTCAAAAGTGGCACCCATCACTAGTATTTCAGACAGCTATATATGCACATTTAAAGAATCCATGGTCTCAACCTAGCAGAATATCAAGTTATTCACTACATAAACAGAACACGGTGAATAATTCAGAATGAATAAACTATTCAATGCATACTGGCACTTCTGTTTGTAGCTTGTAAGACTGAAGCTTTTCAACACTGTAAAATCCTGCAGATGTTTTTGACTAATACACACAAAGAGTAAGTTTTGCCTGTGGCTCGCAAGAATTGTTACTTTTACTATCAAATGCAAAATTCATAATTTCCTATTTTGCTGTGACTGCGAACCACGGAGTGTGAAAGGTCACAGTTTGTGCTGTTAAAGTAGTACAGTGTGAAACACTCCGTAAAGAAATAACAATCTGAAGTAGCTTTAACCAGAAGTCAGAGTTAAACATTTGCTGGTAGCAAATAGTCATATTGGGAAAGCTCAAGTAAGCAAGTGTTTGTAACGAGCAATCATCAGGGGACAGGACAAGACAATCTAAATCTTATTCTGTCAGTTCAAACAGATGCTAGAAGCACTGTTCATCCAGATCAAGCTTTTTTATATCTATAATGCCTAGCTTTCTTATTAATTTTGAATTCTGTTCCAATCTTCAGCTTATACCTATCCACATCCTGAACCTTACTGATGGGAATAATCTGGAAATCCCAGGCACTCATCAGCTGTAGGTTATGTTCGGTATGTGTGTGAGTGTTTGCAGGATCCTAGCCCGCACAACTGCTTTTTGGTGCCTGGGGACCTGCTTGAGGACAGGTCTCCTGTCTAACAAAAGTGTACATCTTTTACACGTGCGCTTAAAGTTGTACCACTGAAAATCTTTGAGGACTCACAAAATCGGGGTTTAAGTGGCTCAGTGTAAATGAGTGGCAGAACTGTATCACAAGGGAGAGTGAAATTTGAACCTTATCCTTGAATTTCTGGACTATAACTTTTGTCTTTCATTCTTCGGATATGAAAAGGAGATATGTTGGGGGCAGAGAGGAGTTAAGGACCTTGTCTGGGAAAAATACATCAGCTAAACACTTCTGATATGTTGCCAAACTTACTTTAACTCCATTTCTGAAACAAAGGCTCTGGCTCTGCCTTGCAGCACAGTTGCCTTCTGTTCCCTCTGAAGTTGCTAGTTCTCATGTAGGATGGGAGAATGACCAAGTCTAATTTAATTTGCTGTTACTGTAGTAACTACTGTTACCAAATAATCATACTAAAAATCCAGATATTGCTGCCAACAGTTTTTTTTTTGGTGGATTATGACTTGTAGTATCTGTAAAAGCTAAAAGCAAAGCGGTTTCCCTGGATTGAGTGCCAACACAAAACAAACAGGGTTGCTGGTAAGTAAGAGAGAGGCTCTACAGTTGTAGCTTAAGAGCTGCACAAACATTCTGTGTTTGGTGAACCACTCTTTATTTTTGTGGTCTACAAAACTACATTCAGAACACAGCATAATTAAAACAAGGACAGAATTCATGAATTCATGAAGCATTTACTATGTAAGCCAAAGAAAAGATAAATTATATGCCTGAAATGTTTCACTGAGCCATGATTCATACAAACAAAAGTGCTGGCAGGAATACATTCTTTTGATATGTTTTTTTTAATGACTGAACTGAAACTATATATAAGTATTTAAGGTGTTTATTACCCCCAAATTTGGCTCCTCAGAGAAATGAACTGAACATTTACATAGTATCTGTTGACTTCTAATACTGACTTTCTCCTATTATTTTTAGAGTTTTCTTTCATTATTTGCCTCCGGGGCTTTGCAGTCAGCTGCTACAGAGGTTTTTGTGGTTTTTGACTATGGGTCTGAAAATGTGATATTGTAGGACATGATCTCTCCCTGATTTAATGCTGATGGCCTGAGCCTGTGCTTCTTCCCACGAAAGTGCAAGATGGATCACAGCATCTATCGAAGTCCAGATTTGAGTTGTATCCTGGTAGCTAATGGCAGCCTTGGCTTGGGAATCCTGGAGTAGGGTTCCTTGTGCAGTAGTGGGTCATTACAGGGCCCATTTGTGCTCAAGGGATTTTTGTCATGCCTCAAGCCCTGCACAGTCTGCAATAGCTTTTGCTTCTGCAGGGCAAAGTGTGGCTTTAGCGGGGAGATACCCTGCAACAGCTAGTGCTGCAGCGGTGGTACCTGTCACCTCTGCAGTTGTCCCAGGTGGTATCTGCTGCTGATAACAGCTGTTTGCTGCAGTGCTTAGAAAAAAACCCTTCCTCCTAAACACCAGAGCTTGGGCTTGTGTGTGTAAAAAAAAAAATAGTTTGCTTATTTTTGTTTGCTAGCATCAAGTACTTCAGTTATGAAGCTAGTTTTGTTTAGCAGCGTATCTTCTGCCTCCTGCTTCTTTGGTTTCTTGCCTCACGCCTTTGTTGCCCCTTTAATATCTGAAACAGAGCCAGCATTTTTTATGACCAGAGCTCTTTAGATGGCATCCCTGGAAGCAGGGCTGCCGAAGCTGGCGTGGCCACACATGTTCTGCATGGGACATATTGTTCTTGGAGCCACTCTGGCCCGTAACTGGCAGCTGGACAAAGTGGTGTGTTAGACCCTTGTAAGAAACTTCTAAATAGCCTGTTGAAGCACTCTGAACTACTGTGCTGTGTTTCTTCCTGGGTAAACTTGGAAAACGGTGGGTGGAGAATTAGACAGAAGTCTGTTCTTGCAAGTAAAACCTCACGTATTTTAACTCCTTAGGTGCTGCATGGAGACTGGCCACTCCATGCTCATCTTTCCTGATGCCAAATTAGCCCTCTGAAGTTTTAAAACATTTATGCATCTTTAGTCTACTCCTTCCTTTAGTGACCTACAGAAATGTATGTCCTCTGCAAATCCTATACAAATATTATGGGGTTTTTTTAATTGCCCAGTACAGGGAAAGGTTTTTAAGAGTACAACTTTATTTTAGTTTTTCCTAGTAAAAATGGCACTGAACAACTATGTCTAATTGGCAGGTTAGGAAAAAACCCTTGGTGTCACTTAGACCTTGAGACAGTCTTTGAGAGCAGTGATTCAAAGTTACTGTTTACCAGAGACACCTGGACAGGCTCATCAGTTTTATTTCTTGTCCTGATTTTTCCTCTGGAGTAATCTGGGCATCTAGTATCCTAACAATTCCTTCTCTAGTCACTGTTTCCTAAGTGACCAGATGTGTACTGCTGTCTAAATAGTGGGGGATGATAACTGCTGCTGAAAAATTACGGCACTGCTATGATTGTCTGTTCAATAATGTCTCAAATCCCTCACCAGTGTCGAGGCCACCATCCTGCTAGGCACAATTTACTTTAATAGTGATTGACAGATCCAGCCCTGCACTTGCAATGTAGATAGACAAAAGGGAGAAGGACTATTGGTAACAGATTCAGACATTACTAGCCAGATGTAGTACTCTCAAATATTAAAAAATGAAATGCTGAATGGGACACGAGGACTTGTCTCAAGCTGCTCTCTCCTGCACATTTGTGTTCTGCTCTCTCCTGCACATTTGTGTTCTGCTCTCTCCTGCACATTTGTGTTGGCTTTACCTGTGCAGGCTCACGGTAAAAGTGGCCAGAATGGCAGGCAACTTCAGCATCAAAGGGTGCCAAGCTCTCCAAAACTGGTCCAAGAAGAGGTTGTTTTAAAAACCAGACCCTTGTTTAGGTGTCTAAACAGAAACTGAGTAACTTAATATTACATACTTGTGAGTGCTTGAGCACTGGAAAACTATTTTTGGGCTCTGGGAACTGTAATTCAGGAAGAGAGGAGGCAGCTCCATCTGGCTCAGAAGAATTACTTTGGGCTGTTGCTTTTTTCCTTCTGTTAATCTGTACCATGTTTGTGTTTGCTAGATAAAAATTATTTCTGGAATTACAGAATACAGAGTATCGGAAGCAATCTTTTTATGGTACAATCAGACACTGAGCCGTCAAAGGCCAAAATCTCAGCGTTTGTTCCTATTCACAAGTTCAGCCTTAAAAAGAGAAAAGCGGTGTTGTTTGGGATGCTGTGTGCAACTTTACTTGTGTTTGTTATATTTGGTAGCTGAGAACAATGTTCTTCCAACCAACGGCAAATGCTGAATATATTAGAAAAGAGGGAAAAGAGATGTATAAATGCTCGATTGTTCTGAATACGTAGGCTGGAGAAGTATGGTTGGAATTAGGGTCGTGACTCTCAGAGCAACATAATGCAAGTCACAAATGTTACTTTTGCATTCCACTGGAAATTAAGCAAGCTAGGACTGAGGAAATTCTGCCCCTTTTTTTAGGAGATAGATGACTGCAACCGAAAAGACCTACAGCAGGAGTCGGCAGGTGCCAACGGTTTCACTGCTGAGCAACCTGAAAAGGCAGAGGTAAAACAAGACAACTCCCAACCAGCTGCTGCAGTAGACAACCCCGTCATGAGTTTCCTTAAGACACTGGTAAGCTTTTGCCTTTCCTTTTCATCTCTAGGCTATGCTTTAAATTGCTTATAAAAATCCATGTGGACATGTTGAGCTGAATGTAACATGTTTGCTGTCATGGGCACTGAGAAGTCATGAAGCTAAACAGATGCCTTAGAGAATGACTTGACAGTGATGGAGAGATGTGTAGGTACAGTGCAGTTATGATCAAACGATGATGACCTACTCTGGAAACTTCCTCTTCAGCATAGATACTTGTAGACCTGGAGGTATTTAGCTGTCTTAAGGATTTTCTGCATGATGAAACTTTATTTTGTAGTATCTCTAAAAGTTCATTTTTATGGATTAATTGAATGTATAAGCTTGAATAATGTATCTTTGGTCCAGGTATTTTTCATTTTAGCCATTGACTTTAAGTTGTTCTTGAGAAAGATTTATATTATAAATTTTCCCACGTGGAGGGGAAAGCAATATTTGTACTTTTTTCACCTTTGTGCTAGAAAAAGCTGCTAGTTTCAAACATGATCTTTCAGATTGTTTGAAAGACTGAGTTGGGTTGTGACTGTTTGTTTTTTCTCAAATACTTTTAAGGTCTCCCCAGGCAAAGCTGAAGCCAAAAGTGATTCTGAAGACAAGGTAGGCAGATTCCTCATTCTGTCACTGGTCACTAGACATTTTTGACACAAGTATTTCCTCTTCATTGTGTTGCTTTATCCCCAATTGACGTTATCATTTGAAATAATTTAAAATATTTTTCCCCGAATAAATTTGAAAGGAAGATGAGCATATACAGTGCAATTCTTCATATCATATGTTACAATCAAGATCTGAACTGTAGCATTTTCTGCAAGGTTGATGATGACTTGGTAACGCTTTTGGTTGTTACTCTGACGTGTCCTTGATCTAAAACCACAGGTTCCTGCAGTGAAATCCTCCTGACTCCACAGAAAACTCCATTTGCTCATAGAGTTTCTGGTTTTTCATTTCCAGTTGTGTGTATGCACATCTCCTTTATCTCTCTTCACACCTGCTGGAGCTGCCACGTCTTGGTGGGGAGGACACGTGAGGTCCCCCTGCCTGCGGCAGCTCGGTGGCCAGGTGGGCAGGAGCCTGCTCCCACCCTCCTCCCTGCAGTGCACCCCCAGCTACTGCCGGGTCCCCCCTTGGGGCGCAGGAGGGTGGGCAAGGATCAGCCTCCCACTGAAATCAATAAAAAGCAGAAGGAGATCCCAACATTTCCTCTCCGGGTCTCATCCGGCTGAAGCACCCCTGCACGGGCTGTGCTACAGTCAGGGCTGATGGGCTGTTCCTGTGCAGCAGCCGAAACCTGAGGAGCTCTGAGCAGGACTGGGACTTGCAGGGAGAGCTGTCCTTCCCTGACCGCTCACGATTCTCCCCTTCACATGCAGAGATGAGGATCAGGGGTTTTAAGCGGGGTGAACTGAATGCTCAAGCTGTTCTAATACAATGCATCAGGCTGCCTGTAAGTGTGTGTGATGTTCCCACTGGGAACTGAAATCCGTATTGGCTGGACAGGTACAGAACCAGCTCCTCCATGCAACAGGCAGTTGTGGCCTCTTGCTTTCCTCTTTACAAACCGTTTGCTCTTGGACTCCACTGGCAAGAGGAAACTTGTTTTTAGCATCCATGAGCAGGATGGTCCTTTATGTGTGAATTCAGGAAAGCTCCGTTATTATAGCTTTCATTTGCTACAAGAGATATTGAAAATATCAGATTGATCCATTGTATTTAACAAACTTGTAAAGAAAAAAAATGTGGAAAAATCTAAACTAAAATTTTTAAGTTGAAAACATAATCTTCTAAAATGGAAAAATGTAGGTGTTTAAAGACTTCTTCTTTCCCCTTTTTTCCTGTTCTGTTACTGCCAAAACTTACAATAGTTTCAACAGAAGCAGAAGTGAGACAATTTGTATTAAGCTGCCTTCTATCTTCTAGTGTTTCAGTGGCTTACAGGCATATCACTGACAGCATAACTGGCAACTTTCAGATTAAATGTCCTTATACGTTGTTATGACTATAATGACTAAAGTTTTTCTTGTAATGGCTGTGATAAAATTTAATTAACACATAAAGAATAAAACCCTAAAAAAGGAAATAGTCTTTCCATGCAACAGTTAGGTAGCCAAAGTCACTATAGGGATCAACATTTTTGTTTTCTATCTTATTTTTTATCCTTTTTCCCATTCTATTTTTTATATAGCCTGGTACTAAAATGGTCAAGTTAGTCTTTCCAGAAAGTACTTGGTGAGTACATGGAGATACACATAACTCCCTGATTATAGCTCAATAATTCTGGAAATCGTCAACCAGGGCTAAGATGTTCCAAGATATCCAGAAAAGGTAGTTACCAAATTGCACTGTTTCAGTAAGACTTGTAGCTCTTGTTTCAACAATTTCTGAAGAATCCAGTTCAGTCCCGTTTGCATACCTGACTTTATCAAGCACACCCATGTGCTTCTATAACAGGTGACTGTTGGTGTGGGCGTACTGTAATTTGGAAACAAATATGCTGTTGGCTTTGGTTTGCTATCACACCTGTGGGGGTAAACAAATCTAGATGACTAGCAGGATATGCAAAATCATTGTATAGAGGTTAAATGGGAGTTGTTTTTTATGAAGAATTCCTTCATCTTCACTATCTTCCTGATACAAAGAATGACATTTTCACTATATTAAAGGAAAAACATTAAAAAGGTTAATTTATCGACTGTCATATAGAAAAGCTGCAGATTTTTCAGCTGATATGTATAATGAAATAATGTCACTTTTCCCCTGAGGAATAACTTCTGTCTTAATGGTGAAGATGTGTTCTTAAGTGAGGCTTTCCCCTTCGTGCAATCCAAGCCTCTCCTGGGTGCCGTGGGGCTTTCGCGTGGTTTGGCTGGCACAGGGACCGCTGGGGCCTTTGAGTCCACTCACACGTTCATTTTGGCTGCTCACGCACCCGCTTTGCAGGGAGGAGCTGGGTTTTATCGCACAAGGGCTGGTACGTTCCCAGTGTCTCTCAGCAGTGCTCTCCCATGGCTAAGAGGACAGACGAGCTTTCTCCTAAATCTGAGAAACAGCCACAGCCTGCTTCAGCATCCTCCCCGCTGAAATGCAGAGGTGTGCGGCATCAGCGAAGCTGAACGCGGTGGTTTTTGTAGCAACATGCTGTCATCAGCGATGCCTCTGGCTTTAATCAGCTGGCTAAAGACATGAATGCTTTCAGCAGCCTGGGCACACCCTTAATGATTGTCATTTCATCCGTGTAAACACAGGAGTTTAATGTGAGTTGAGTCATACTTCCTTGGATTAATTGATCCTTTGCAAGTTTATACTAACCAACATGGCATTCAGACCAGATCTGCCCCAGACCATCTATTTGACCCTGCTGTAGCAGATCCTGACTTGTTCTCGCATCACTGTATGTTTGGGAATACTGAGGATGGGAGAAATGCAGGGAAAAATGGACAATTTTGATGCGACTGGCCACAGCCTCTCCGTAGTCCAAAGCGCTTTGTAGTAATTGCACTGAATGGACCAACCTTGAGACCCAGGTCTCAATTTCACATGCTCATACGTGTTACGTTCGGTACTCCGGACCTTTCCTCCTACCCTACTAGTTGTGGTCTAGAGCTTGATACTTCACGCTGTAAATAGTGTAGGCTGATTGTTTCTTTGGAGTTTGGGTCTCTTTGTGCTTCCACAGTTCCTGGAAATTTTTGTCAACTGATTTTAAAGCTTTTTACTGGTTGGAAGCTTTTCTTTTTGCCTTGTTCAAGTGTAAAAGAAAACAGAATGAAGCTTGCAAGGAGACAAGCTAATTACCTGCAGGGTGAACACTTGAGTCATTTGTCATTCAAATACAATTTTTAAAATTTGTATTTCTTTACTATATATTGGCCTGATTCTTAATTAAAGCAGGAAATAAATTACCTCAGGGAGATCAGAATGAAGTCTAGGATACTAGTGAGTAGTAAACAAAAAATACCACACCCTCCTTTGTACTAGGTAATCAAAGGCATCCTACTGCTTTAAAACCTGACGCTGTGAGACACTGAAGAGTGAAGAACGCTGCCCCGTGTCCTTTGTGATTAGTCATACGTTATGGGCACACGTACAGCGCAGTTACCATAGAACAGACTCCTGCATTAACTTGTTTGTATGTTGAAGCTCAGTTAAGTAACTTTGGAAACTTGTGGTTTTGTGTCCCCCTCCCTTTCTAATTACTGAAAAAGTGAAAATGGTGAGGAAGGAAGGGGAAAAACCCCATCGTTCATAACATGAAAACTTAAGCTTTTTTCCTGCACTGGTAAATCCAGAGGGTTGTGTTGAAGATTGTGGGGGGTGTGGGGGGACAACAGTGACTTGAAGAATGAAGTTTTGAGGAGGTACCTGGATTATGATTAAAAAAATATTTTTTCCAATGCTGTGAAAAGTTAAATGGAACATTTTAGCAAATGTTACTCAGGTTTTTCCAAGACTTGTAGAAAAGTCACGTATTTGAATAGGCCCACCTTTACCGTATGCAGGGTAATTTAGTCTGCACTGAGCTGCAGGTAGTCTGCTACCACTCTTTAAAAATAGCTTGATATTGCTTTTTTCCCCATATAGACATCTATCAGTGTTTCTTTATTTTATAGCCTTTTGTAGTGGATTTTTCAATGTGCTGCCTTTTGGGGATCCAGTCTCTAACATCAGTGGGCGATGATTCCCAAAACAAGTGCGTCCTGCAGATATACAGAATGGAATGAAAAGGAAGCAGTGCTCGTTCAACACTTCTAGTATCAGTCTATCATGACTATTTTTCCAATACTTTCATTTCCAACTAATTTCGTGAACATTAGTGTAAACTTGAAATATTTTGTGTGGCATAATGTGTCATGAATATCCACACTGCCCTTTTCCTAAATAATGCATTACGCAAAACATTTTGAAGTCCCTATAATACTGCAATAAAAAGAATTCAGGTATTTTCAAAGTTTTATATATTTACCTATTTTAAACTTATAAATCCCAAATTCAGTTGGTTACTCATGAATTTAAATACCCAAGTCTCAGTCTTTGTGGGATTTGGGTCTCAATTTAATGAATAATTAGGGGGGAAATTGTGGTTTAATTTTGAATCAACTGGATTGCCCTAGCTTTTATATTTATTTCACTACTCGTGTGAAAGAAAGTCTAAGGAGAACTGAGTAACGAAGAAGAAAACATAATTTGTTGTCCAGGGCAAAAAGGAAATGTTTGTTTTCTAATACCACATGTATGAGTGTTTGAATGTTTTTTCATGAACCAAATAAGAACTTTGCAGTAAGTACTGACTTCAAATGCTGTTGTACGAAAGGGATCGAAAGCGGAAAAAGGCCACGGTGGGCAACCTGCTCCGAAGACAGCGGCAGAATCCCAAACTAAAGGAGCCAAGAAAAAGAAGGCAGAGAGTCCCAAGCTAGGACACAGTACATTTAGTAAACTCTTTAGGCATAAGGTCTGTATGAAACTCTAGCATGAGCAGAACCCTGAGCAGTAACAGATGGCTCCTGTCACAGATTGAAGTTATTTAATTGGTAACTGAAATTAGCATCTGGCCAGCTGTGCAGAGCTCCGAAAACTACTGGTGTGAGCATTTCTGTGCCACGTGTTATGAAAACAATCTTCATGTGCAACATGTACCATCTGTGAATTCAGGATTCTGAAACAATTCCTCTAACCTTCCCCTGCTACGTGCTTCCCAGTTACTTACTAATGCTGACTAAACTTCCCTGGCCACTTAAAATAAAAATAAAATAACGGGTACTGACAAACAGTGAATTATGCAAAAAATATGAACAGTGCCTGCAATTGTAGGACAGGTTTAAGAGCTCAGTCCAACTACAATTGAGGCTTTGTGATCCACATGGCCTTAACGTGCACTGCCATGTGGTTAAAATTGGTGATTTGGTGAACATCTGATATGGCACAGAGAAGGTTGGAACACAGAATTTCCTTCAGAAATAGTTACTTTTCACTCAAAACAAGAAAAGTAATTGTTGACTGAATTCTAAGTGTAGTTGGGATGGAAAAAGTTTGGTTTTCAAGGATACTTTAAAGTTGTTCAAAATGCACAGTTTTCATGCAAATGGTTGTTTTTGAGGACATTAGCTTTTATCTTTAAAAAAAAAGTCACTGAAAACTTTTCATCAGCTTTGGTCTCAAGGTCCATGTTTGGGCATTTCTGCATTCTCTGAAGAAGATAATCTGCCATGATGTTCTGTGGCAGGCAAGCAGAGAATTGTAGCTTTTTAGCCCAAAGAATGCAGCAGCAGAGACCCTTCCACTGGGGGAGGAAAGTAATTAATATTTAATGCTCACTCAAAACACCCACATGGAATTTCTGGTGAGTAGGGGGCTTTATAATCAAGGGCACAAGGCAAAGGGAGTTCTTTAAGATATTTTCAGAACAAAAATGTTCTTTCCACTGTCTCATTTTTGAGATAAAAACGTCAACTGCGTATTACTGGAGGAATAATGATCTTCCCAATGGTTATAAGTCTTGCCAACAGCTTAAAGTTAAGATCTCGTCTTGTATATACTACATTGATAGCTAATAGTTTTGATATTTAGTACAACTAAAATATGAATTACTTGTTCATAATGAATTAGGGCTGGAAAAACAGCTGGCTAGCATTTTTTAGGGTGCTAAGTCTCTTCTACCGTAGTTCAAAATCTTGCAGTGAGTTGCTGAGAGAGATGATTGGTTTTCATTTGGCTATTTGATAGGATTTTAAAGATGGTCTGGAATGAAAGCAGTTATCTTGAAGGAATACGACAGCACTAAATTTTTACAGTAATAAAATCTGTCTTATAAAATGCTATTACTTTTAAAATAGCTTTTTCTTGTTTCTAAGTTTATTTTCACAGCTTTCTTTCCACATACAAAATACAGAAGCAATAAGTGGGGTATCATTTATGACATATTAAGAATAAAGGAGATGGATTAAAATGGCGCCAACGATTTGCTTGTAAAGCTGATTGAAAGTGGAAATTCTAATCAGAGCAGTTATGTGACAGGCAAGCCCTGAAGTTATCACCTCTAGTAAAAAAAAAAAGTAGTTCTGTTTATCTCTTTTCATTTGAAATGCCTTACCATGTTGTGTCAACTAGATGAACAAGTAATGAATTGCTTTATTTGAAATGATCATTTTAATATATGTAGTCATATTTAATTTTAAGCACTTCACACTCTCCTCTGGAAGTTCCGTCTCTGCAAGTCTTCCAAAATGCACTTCTCAGTACCTTAAGAAAACATTTACTGTTAGGTTAACAAACGTTGTCTTTCAGTGTCCTGTGTTTACATAAATACTAACTTTAAAGTAACTTGTGAATGTTGTTTTCAAACAGCAATATGCATCCTAATGTAAATCCGTAACATAAGTTGAAGGAATGGGATTTGGCCATTTGCCCTCAAAGACTGAGTTTGGACGGCATTTGGCAGCTGGGTCCCTGTCAGTTCTTTTATTCCCATCCATGTATATTTGCCTTGCATTGCATGCCAGTTTTGCAGTATAACTATGTTTATAGAATTCTGACTTGGAAGGGTTAATCACTTATTTTCAGCATTAGTACTGAAGCCAGCTCGTGGCATTACACTACTTTTTACCACTTGCTCTGGATCTTGTTCATTACAGCTAACCACAAAAAGAAGTTCTTGGCTCCTGCAAAATAACTCTCACCTATTCTTTCAAAAATCTGCAAAACGTGTGGCAGGCTGCCTAAACCCAGGGGTGCTGGGCTCACATTTACTTGAGTTTGTGGCTTGCTGCTCCTCTTTTTGTACAGCTCAGTTACTCATCTTCAGTGTCAGCTATGCTGGATGTTAGGGTCAAAAGATACTGATATATATTACTGGCCAGAAAGGAGTTTAACAAACTGGATCCCTCCTGGCTTCGTGTATTTTGATGAAACCAGGAGACCCATCACTGTGAATGATTTTTTTTTTCTCTCTCAAAAAAAAGTCAATCCCACCTAATGCAAAAAAGTGAGTGGATGGACTAAACCAACCTCCAACACCTGCAGAGCTTCTCTTTGTAGAGCTGCAACTCCTGCTTCTAAGTTATAAAGTCACTGCTCTTCTGTGCCCTTCATCTCCAGGTAGTCATCTGCCTATGTTTTGTATCCCAGAAAGCAAAGGCTCATGCTTTGAAGGCAATGTTGGCACATCCCTGACTGGTATGCAATTCCCCCAGTGGAAAAGACCCAGCTCTGGCTTGTACGTGTGCGCTGAAAGTTGCACACACAGACCCAGCTCAGAAAAAAACCTCTGCTGATACCTTAAAACCCTCTGTAATGTCTTACCTGAAGAAACTGGGAATGCATATGTAAATACACGTATTTTTAAAGAACAAGTTGAGGGCTGCAAGCACGGTAGCATGAGCATAAAGCAATTCAACACGAGGCTGCAATGCTGCTGCAGGTAGAAGGATGCGAGCTGGCAGTCCCTTCGGGCAGCCTTGCCTCTGCCAGAGATCAGTTTCCATGGTTGCAGGAGCCAGGACTCTCACAAAGATTCACTAAAAATAAAATAAATTGTGACACAGACAATTCCTGAACTGTGTGAGCACTGACATTGCCAGAGACAGACTGTCTTTGTGTTTTGTTTCCCTTCAGGCTGCAAAAGAGACCCAACAGACAACTAATACCAAAGTGAGTAGGATGATTCAAGTTATCTGTATGAATAATGCAGTCAAAGGGTAATTATTCTTGCTGTCGTTTCATTCTCAGAGATACTGTTTTAATTTCTTAATCAATTAATCATCTTTGTTATGAAGGGTGGGTTGCTGTGTAATTTGCTTCCTCTGTTCAAGATATTACTTCATCTGAAAGGACAGGGCAATGCAGCTCATGAGCTGCGCCTTGTTGCTTGGCGTGTCCTGTGCTGTGGTGGTCCACTGCACGCTTACCGCTTGTACCAGGCGGTGCCTGAATGTGCTGCGAGTATCTTGTCCTTCACACGTTTCCAATAGCCCATGTGTTCCTGTTTCTTTCCAGAGCACTGAACAGCAGCCTGTTACCTCTGTAAAATCAGACAAAAATGTCCCTTCCTCTCAAGAGCCGCAGACAACTAAGCAGAATACAAAAGCCCCCGAGCCTGCAGCCCAACAGCAGGCAGCGGCCACCGAAGCCCCCAAAGAGGTGACGAAGGAGAAAGCATCATCTGCTCCCATGCCACTGAGCAAGCTCTTTTGGAAAAAGGTATGTCTGGATTTCGGAGCTGGTCCATCCCACGGCTCCACCTTCACACAGTGTCTAGAGCTCTTGCTAAGCATAGAGATACAGTAAAGCAGTCAAATCTGCAAAATTGAGCACATCCCACATGCTAAATGCATGAGGGGCATAAATGATATACGCAGTTACAAATGCATACATGAGCTTTGGGTGGTCACATATACATGCGGCTAATAATGGCAGTTAGACTCCTGCAGAACAATCTTATAAAACTGTAGTCTTTTAAACCTGTCTGTACTATTTTTGAATTATATTATGGAAGAATGAATATTACTCTGTCAATTCAACATGTTTGTTAAAAATCCTACAGAGATTATAGTATTCTTTACTAAATTATATCATTAATAGAGATATAGCTAGAAAAACATATTTCATTTTTGAGAATTGTTTGATTTAATTCTAAATGTCTGAAAACCTGGAATCTGGTCGGTTTATTCTTACTCAATAGAAAAAGCTTCATACCAGAGTGGATCAGTCTTTAAGTTTTGGGGATTGAGGTCGATTGCTTGGGAAGACATATTTTTCCTCAGGTTAAATATTTAACTAAAATTAGGACTAACGTTGAAAACGTGGTTCCTGTTTCCATGATTCTCAGTGGTTTATAAGCTGAAGGCTTATTCTTTTCTCATTTCATTTAAGAGAAGAGCTGTATTAAACTTTACTGAATCACTGTATGTTGAATAACTGCTTTCCTGGGCTTCTGTTCAAGTTCAAATCCCAGAAATGAAATGCTTCCAAACACACAGATGCTGACTGAGCAGCTAGTCCTGCAGCTTCTTTAGCTGTATTTTCCCTACTGGGCAGCGATACTGGAGATACAGTTTGAGTATGTTACTCATATTAAAAAAAAAAAAGGTGTTTAGATATTTACAGAGTAAACATGCTTGAAAATAATCTAAGCTTGAAACATTTGTTACTTGGGACTTAATTTCCTGTGGAACTGGGCGAATCAGGTACTTGGAATGAGAGGAAAGTTGTGAAGGAGAAGGAGGTTTTTAGTATAGTTATTGCTACGGAAACCTCCTCCTCTGAGTAGCCTGGCTTATTTAAAAACAGAGATGGGAAGCAGGATGTATGCTGAGCGTCAGGACAAAATAAGAAAATAGGCCTTCTGGCAAATGATTGTATGCCATTTCAGTGTAAAACCGAGTAATAAATCCGGTCTGAAGTTCAGTATTTTCATAATGAAGTAACAAGGCCTTTTGTGTTTGAAAAAGAAAAAGCGTGTAAGAAGGGAGCATTTTCTTGCAGAAAAATACTGAAAATCAGTCCTGTGGAGGAGCAATTAGTGGTGATGGTTTAAAAAAAAATCTGATTAGTTTGGGTTACTCTTTCAAAATGACATTTTGAAATCTTACCAAAACCTTATGTAGTTATAGAAATTTTACTGCTTTTTATAATGTAGGTTCTGCCCACAGTGAACACCAGCTCCCCATATCTCATAGCTAAGGTAAACCAGGTCTAGGTACCCACCCTGTGTCTTTCTAACCTTACAACAATCTTCACTGAAGTCCTGGGATCTCAAACATCTCAGGGGTATAAACCTTGTACCAAAATTCTGTCTTTCACTTCTGTTTGTTCATAATGTTGGGTTTAATTTATCCTACATCATCATTAAAATAAAGCTGCTTGAATCAGTGAGTGGAAAGTGTAGAGAACTCCCTACCACTCCAAGCAGGTTTTGGTTGCTACCAAAAATATTAAGGGCTAGTTAAATCATTTACTCAAATGCACTGAACTACAATAGTATGTGAAATCTGACTTTTAACTTTGTAAAATGAGGCTATTTCTGTCTAGTTAGAACTTCTTGGGTCTGGAATCGTCCTGAGACCAAATGTTTTTGCAAGTTTCCTGGAGTAAATTTCGGTAGTGGAGAACTGAATTTGATCCTAAGGATTTAAAAAAAAAAAAAAAATCTGCCTGCTTGAACATTGAATCTTCGCCTATAAAAGGCTGATGTTGCTTTACTGGATTTTCTTGACAGAGAATAGTATTATATTTCTTTTGATGAAAGACCTTGGTGACCCAGTCAGCTTGAAACTAAAAAAAAAAGGAGGATAGTTGTAAGAAAAAAAAAAAGTCCTTAGCCTCAAACTCAGCTTGGTTCAAGGATTCTGTCTTTTTTCCTGCGGTGATTTTATCTTTCTTTCTGGCACCTTTAATGTACTGCACTTTTGCTAGGATAGAGAATCGAAGCTAGCAACTGTTCCAAATAAATGTATAATTTAGTTATGTGTAGTTTTTCTTTTGAACTAACAAATAGGAACCACAACACTCAATAGATCCAGGATTCAGATTCTCTCTTTCCAGGCAGTCTCTCAAATATCTATCTTCTGATGAGCTTTTACTTCAAAGTAAAGCTAATGAAGTGCCTGTCAACATGTTGCAGTTAATGCCACTGCTCTGACTACAGCCGAATAAATATGTAAAAGAAAAAGAAAAAAAAATCCTTATTCAACTCCTCAGATGGAAACCACTTTGACTGTGTTTGCCCCATTTCCTGATCAGTCTGCACAAGAGTTTTCATAACTGTTACCCAAATGTTTGTCGTACTAGCTTTTTTTTTTTGCAAGTACTAAGAAATATTAATAGAAAATCACAGTTACTAATTTCACACATTTGTGTTCAAAACCTGCTTTTTCAAGACCTTGTAGATATCTGATCAGGGCAGAGAAAAACATGACGCTTTGTTTATGTCCAATCGAAACATGCCAGTAAATGATGGAGGAAAGTGATTGAGGAAGTATTATTTAGACTGCTCTGTGAATTTTCTTTAAAAGCAGATTTTTTTAAAAAATAGAATTTTAAGCTGTTGCAATTCTGTTGCTATACAAACACAAAAACCATGCCCGTTCTACTGAGGGGTATTTATGCACTGATAATAGAAACAGCAAACTGGTTAACTATTAAGTGAAGCAGAATAACACCTTTTGTTGCTGAGCCTGCAACCATAATCTGCCATAGGAAAGCAAAGATAAATATTTGGGTGGAGTGTGCGAGATAAAAATTAAAATTACTGAGGACTTATCAAGTTTCCATATATTCCAGGATGGGAGCAGTTTACCACCTATCAGGCAGCAGAGAAGGAGGTTCTGGCCATTTTTTGCTGGGTAAATGGATGAAGAAACCTTAACGAGAATTCCCCCTAGTTGAGGGAATGCGGAGGACAATAAGCAATGGGCTTTTGGGGACCATTTCACAACCTGACTGCTGGCATAGGTGCCATCCCTACAGCAGGGAGGGCCCTTAACCTCCTCCATAATAATAAATAATAAATAAAACCAATAGGACTTGTGAGTCAGAACCCTGTTCCTGGGCTGTTTACAGACCGGTGTGGTTTAACTGTAAGCTGACAGGGTTAATACTAATTGGTTAATAGTCTGAGCTGTTATAGCTCATACCTGCTGAGTGGCACCTTCAGGCAGCAGCTGTAGGTCACAGGGGGCTTCGGGGCGGAGGTCCGAGAGCGCGTTGATGGCTAAAGCTGAGCTACCTTAACTCTGCAGCAACCTCTGTCGTCTTTGCATTGGCAAAGGAGGGCAGGGAGGTGGGTTAAAGTCTCTCTGACCCTCTCTGCTTCCTGCCTGTGAGTCTGCGAGCGGCAGGAACAGATCTCGAGCATGACTGCTCTTTTAAGTGGAAATTTCTTGAGCAAAAGGTCATCTCTCATATATATGTTGTTAAGATAAAAGAAAAGCTGCTTCATGAAGTATGACCCAGGAAAAACAGAAGAACTGTTCCTTGAGTCTAATGAAATGCAGTGGAGAGTGCCAGTTCAGACTCTAGCACAAGATCAAAGCAGGGTATAGTGTTTACCTCAATTTTGAGGAAAGATGCAGCAGGCAAAAGGAAAACTCCTGTCAAAGTTATCCAGGTCACAAAATAAGTTACACTCTCATAAGGCAACAGTTTGTATGGTCAGGAACCTAGATAAGAAAATGGTGTAGTAATAGTTGCCCCAAAACAGGAACCAGAAGAAGACTCAGAGTAGACACAAACTTTCCACCATAACTGTTTTAAGCAAGCTTATTACTAGGAGAAAACTAGGGACACCATCATTTAAGAGATGGAAGAATGCTTCCCAAACATAGCGACAGAAAGTACCTAGTAAAAAGTAAAATACTCTCCGTGGTGCATAGCAATAGCTGCTGACTTAGGTTGAATTTATTACAATTTGTGTCTAAGGAAACTGGAGGCAGAATTTGGACCTATGAATCTAGCAACCTCAGTTGATGCAATTTATAGGTATAAGGTGATAACTTACATTTATGGGAACACTTATACATTAAAGACTCATGAAGTTGATAGAGCTGGGCTGTTTGCAAATTATTATTACATCCAAATGGCAGTTTTGTCACAAAACTTGATATAATTTTTGTCTTTCTCCCAGGTGACGTAAAGTAGTAACTTAGCCCATTGCTCTAAAGAACTGTTTAGGTTTATGTAACATCAGTCAAAGTTTATTGACTTTTTATTTTTGTCAAGCTCTTCCTATTACACTTTCAATTCCTGCCAGAAACACCTTGGCGGTTTTCTTGAATGCACAAATGGAAATTTTTCTTCCAGCTTCTTAGGGGAAACAGGAACAGAAATTAAAAACTCTGTTCTTAAAAATATGTCAGGAAACCTTTTTAGCTGAAAGGGGGTTTCCCTTCTACTGAAAGACCATGCACAGGCAATCTCTGCATCTCTGAAGTACACCATCAGGCTCCAAGAATCTGCACCTTGATCAGTCTTACTTGAGAGGATTTTGTGATGTCTCTGGGGTTTCCTTTTGTCCCAGCATATCTGAATACCCTGACCTGATTGCACGGAAGTTGTGGAACCTCCAGCCTTGGAGATACTAAAAGCTCAACTTGACAAGTTCCTCAGCAACTTTGAGCAGGAGGTTGGACTAGGCCTCCAGAGATATCTCTGAGATCACAAAATCGTAAAAGAAAATCTTCAACATCAGTTAATTCAGTCTTACTGAGGGAGATGGGTATACAAGAATGATTCCTGGAGATAATTACAATAAATTTATCATAAATTTTTAAATAGCAAGCCTAAGATCTCAAACAAGATAACCTTTCACTTCTGCAGCAACTTTGATATGCCTAATAGTACCAAATTAAAGTAACTGCATACGTATGTTGGATATCTAAGTTAAAAAAAAAAAAGTAAAAATAAGGTATTCTAAAACAGGATTTAAACTTTCCTAAAGCCTCCTATGGAATCCATCAAGAAATGTACAAAAAGTCACTGATGTAAACAAATCAATCTCTCTGAATAGTTGACTATCACTTGGCTCTTTTCTTTATTTAAATAGACAGTGCTTTTCAGAGTTTGGCGTCTCGCCCCAGGATGCATTTGTTATCAGTAGTGACGCTAATGCCATTGCATAGACATAGCTTGAGAGACAAAACTCATTTGGGTTGCAGCTGTAACAGCGTAGCAGTAATGTGATCCCAAACTGTAATCTTTGAATGATGAGCTCCCAGAAGCTAGGTTGCTGCTTTATTGAGCCACTGTTTCAACTCATGCAATGAATCATTTCCTTCAAGCAAATAGATGGTGAATTGATTATATGTATATGTGAATAGGCAGAAATATAGATTAAAATTATTATAGATTGATTATCTCAAAAATGTTCATAAATATAAATTAAATCTACAATTCCATGGGGAAGCGGGCTGTGCTGCAGTCATCTCAGGCAGCAGGGGACAAGGAATATTTATTCCCTCATCATTCTTCTCCCCCTTACCCCACCCCCAAAATGCTTGATTCTTCCACAAAAGAGGAATAAAAAACAAAGCAAAATCTCTCATGCTGCTGTAGAAGTCCATGGCAAGTCCCCATCTTGCATGTGGGGTCCCCCCACCTCAAAAATAATATGACAGAACTAAAAGGTAAAACACTGAGAGAAAAATGCATAAGTATATTGAATGGCTTCTGTATCAAGAACTACATAAATTAGGATTTTTTTTTTCTCAGAAAGGAGTTGGCAGAAAAGGAGATGACAGTAGCATACAGAATGACTACTGTAACATAAAAGGTGAACAGGAAAGATCAGTCATTGCTCAAAATAAAAGCAGTAGAGAGTGTCAAATGAAATAATTTAGTAACAAACAAAAAGAGAGTACTTTTTTAAAAAAGCATACTTTAGCTGTAGAATACTTTGCCACATAATGCTGCTGTATATCAATACAGAAATTGTTTAGCTAAATTTCTGTAGGAAAAAATCCATCAAGGGCTATTAAACTAAAGATACTACATGGGAATCGTAGAGTTGAAGACAATTGGAAAAGTATTTGAGGAGACAGCCATTTTTGCACTCTGAATCAGGATCTGGGACTGCAGAGAATCTTTGGCGTTATCTTTAAATTGTTCTCGTGTTCATGTGGCTAAAATTAATTTGGTCAAAATAACTATGAGTATGGATTACATTTGAGTTCCTGTAAGTACACGTAAAAATGGTGAAATACAAGTAATTGAGACTGACTTACAGCAGTTCTTTCCTATAGTAACCATAGTATACATTTCAGCTGTAACTATGCTGTTTTTTTAAGCAGCATGTGTTGAAATGCCCATACCTAGGGTACCTGCATCCATTTGATTCAGTATTGGAGGCTGAGGGTGCAACTTATCCTGCTTTTATAAGTTCTGTACCTTTCTGCAATAAGCTGCAGAATGATAAAGGGCTTGCTTCAGGTCAAATTACCTGGTTATTAGCATAATAGCTTCTTTTTATGGCAGAAAGGAAGATACTTCTTTATACAATTACAGTGGGATGGGAATTAATTAGTAGTTCTTGAGGGCACAGAAGAATGTTATTTACCAGGGCAGAACAGTCAGCTAAGGAAATGCATGTTCAGCCTCCTGCCAGCTGTGCCTCCACCTCCTACAGCAGAAATGTGCCTCCTGTTCACGTATTCTGCGCTGCACAGGTCTTGTTGTTCAGTTAAACACATTGAGCATTCCCAGGATAGCCTTGAGAAGGCTGTGGAATGAGACATGCAGGAGATTAATCAATAAATCTTGTGGGGATCCATATTTCAGAGGAATTTACAAACCACATGCCTCTGGTTGGAGTACTATTATAATAAAGGAACTTTCCAGTAATTCACAAAAGCTCAGTGGGACCCAAAATCCTTCTATAAAGGCAATGTTGCTGAGTACCCAGCAGCTTTTCTTGAATTCAAATGAGGGTCATCACTATCAAAGAGGGTGATTGTGACCCATGGGATTAAGTGAAGTAATAGATGAGCTACTTAACTACCTTGTACCTCAAGAAGTCATTTATGTCTTTGCAACTGGGAGGAGGAGCTAGTGCTGCAAATGTGACCAGCCTGAGAACGCTGTGGCTGGGACATTGCACTTCTGTATTTCACTCTCTAAGAAGGGTGTTAAACAGAGTTTTAACAATTGGTAAAGTCCATGGTGTGTTTTAATTACTTAATCCTATTCTTTCTTTTGTGTGCAAACTCCTGGGTATGATCTTTCTCATTTTTACTGGTTTTACCTGAGTGCCATCTACTCATGGCGTGTACTACTGTAAGTGATTTTGTTTAAGTTCTCTTTTTAACTCATAATCAAAGATAAATTATTGTGTTTGGGAACTGGTACTGCAATTTAAGAAAGACTTTTCTTCAGTTTAAACAAACCCTTAAAACCCCACCAGTTTAAATACTTTTTTGAATTGGGATTAATCAAATTCCTGAAGAAATCTGTACAGATACAGTGATGCTGAGAATGCTTTCATGCCACGTTTGTTCATGATGTACCAACTTACTGTACTGCTGAAGCACTTTGTAACATCTTTTAAAAAACCTAATTAAGTCTGAATGTTTTTTCCACTTTCTTAATATTTGCCAAAAATAACCCCAGAACGCATTGGAAGAAGCAGAGGTCGTAAGCAACGAAAAAGCAGACGCGTCTTTAGAAGCTGTGGCTCCCGACAGAGATGAGGGCAAGAGCCCAGGAGCTGCAGAAGTGAAACCCAGAAGAGAGGAAAGTAAAACCCCCAAAGCAAACCTGAGGAAGTTTTTTAAGCTGGTAAGCAAAATGCTGAATTTCAAGAGTTGAGAGTGATGTGTTCATTGCAAGGCTGGGGTGATAATTCTTGAAAAATCTGTTGAAAATAACGGTCTGTAAGAGCGCGGGGTGGAGGGATGCGCACCCCCGCAGGTGTGCGGCTGGGGGCCTCCTGCCCCGCGCCGCGCGTCCCCCCGCGCATTTCGCGTTCTGCATCTCCCTCTCGTGGCTCCTCCAGGAACAGCCCCGGGGCTGCCACAGCCCCACGCACTCCCGGCTCCGTGGGCTACGCCTTGGCCCTTTTTTTGCCCCGCCGAGGTGGCACGGGGCAGTTCGAGGGGCTTGATCCAGCGGTCGTGATTGCCACCGAGGAAGCCTTCAGCTTCACAAACGGCTTCCAGTGGATGATGTGAGACCCGGGCAGATGCTCCTAGGGGAAACCATCCACTATCTGCCACGGCAGCATCAAACGTCCCTGCACTGCACCATTGTTAAGGCCTGTGCTTGCTTCAGGGAGTCATATTTTTAGCAGTGAAACTTTTTTTGGCAGCTTTTGTAGGTTTGCTAAACTGTCATGTAAAAGGATAAAGTTGCTGCTTCACAGATGTTATACATTAGATGGGGAAAAGAAAGGCACAAAGTAGAATCTAATCCTCCTCCCCAGAAGAAGACTGGAGGGAAGAAGGAAACCACAGAGGTGATGATGTGGCTGGTATCATCTTGTGGTTATAGGTATGAAGAGCTATCCTGATGGATTTGTGTACAAACAACAGCCAGACAGTATTCCTCAAAAAAGTCCAGAAAAGTGGCCAGGAAAATAATCCAAGTCTAGAACTAACACTTCTCTGATTAAAATCGTAGCAGGCCTTGAGGGTTTATATAGCAGTTGATCTATCTTGGCAAGGTTTGCAAATGTGTATGGAAGATTTCTATTTTTAATCAATGCTGTTTTATTTTCAGGCAGCTACATGGTGTGGGTGTCAGAGTAGCTTATACATTAAAATGTGATAAACATAGTTTCTTGTAACACAATGTAATAAATAGCCCAGGTTGGCCGAACTGTCTGCTCTCAGTTACATCCTGGTACATACAGCTGTGAACAGTCACGTTGTCAACAGTTAAAATTCATGAGGCAGAACCTAGAAGGTACAAGCAACACCCCAAATACTGATTTATTTTTTTTTATTTCCAAAAGATTACAGTGTTTCTTTTATTTTCAGTTGTTTATTACCCCCAGCCCAAACCACGATGGCTGCATTTACTTTTTCTTCTTCAGAGTTACTTTACTACATAGCTACTCTGGTGTATTTGAGGTTCTAAGCTAAAATTCTTACTATCAGCCAAGAATTGTGCACCCAACGGGCCTTTAATTCCAAACAACACTTTACAAAATTAGTCAGTTCAGAAAAATCTCAGCCTTATTCCTAAATCCAAGGGGACTTGTGGTCATCCTGCATAGAGGCTCATCACCGTTGCACATGCTAGGCATGCAGAAGGTGACTCAGGATCAATGCATATCAAACACTGATGTCTGTGGCAACCATGGCTTCAAATCATGTTACCCTAGCAAAAAAAAAAGCACCGATTAAAAAATAAAGCTGTTCCACACCCATCTTAGTCACCATGGAAGAAAACAGAGCTGTGTTAAAAGCAGCAGATGTAACACTGCTCTAGTCAGAGCAGGGGTTTAATCCAGATTTTGGCCTAGAAAGACAGAACTAGTATGTAGGCAAACATCTACCCATGGGAAACAGAATTGTATTAACTGTGTAACTGGTTTTGCAGCTTTTGAAACCTTTTAGTATTCATCTGCTCTACTTTTGGCTATCGATTTCCAAACAGATCGTGGATTATTTTAATATATTTATTGTCCTTGAAGTATGTCACAGGCTGTTTCCTCTGTATAACTTTTGGATTACTGGATCACTGCCGTGCTGTTGCGTACAATCGGAGCTATATAGCTGCCCTACAGCTTCGTGCCAACTGGTCAGTCAGTAGTTCTGATTCCTAAGGCTGACAGAAGGATTTTAAGCCGCTGCTAAACAACTAGCTTCTGTAAAGCTTTTGAACTAGTGGTGAGTGCTGAAAATGCATAAAATGCTTAAGACTCCAACACAGGCTTGATTTTCTCACAAGGAAAAGTGGGAGAAGCTCCAGTACTGTGGGGCTGAGATGAGTACTGTAGAAACATCTAATAGCGCCCTTTTGCTCAGAATAGCTACACTGGCAGACTGTGTACTGGAAGGTATAATTTCCATTCAGAAAAGGTCTATTTCTACTGTATTTTTCTCTTGAAGACTGGCTACCCTACAGTAACAGCCATAAAGTGGAGGAATTCCCGAGCCAGCTTTGCAATAGCTAGCTCACGTCCTGGTAGCAGCGTAATTCTGGCAATGTGGAGCTCAGAGCAGAGTAATTTGCGCATTTTGGGGGGCTGCCATTTGCAGCCTCCGCAGTCCTCATGCTAATGTCATTAGTCTGCTGTTCATACTAATGGTAGTTAATTTAAAACTAACTCAGATATATGAGATTTTATACTGCAGCTCTGGCCACAGCATGAACGTACATTTGAGGAGCACAGCAAAGGGCCTGACATCAGACCATCCCCTTGTGCTTTCTACCTGTGTGAGGAACTCAATCCTTAACACCTCTTACCTGAAGCACTGGGGATAAAATGATGTCTTCACGCGGCTGCATCTGTTCAACCCCTTTCACTTGCAAATCTGGACAAACCTCAGCCAATGCTTAAATGTACCTTGTGGTGTTCCACCTCCCACAGGTGACACTGGGGCAGGAGGCTCCTGGAGGTGTGGGAAATGCCTTGAAGTAGCATCAGAGCCTGTACAAACCGTGCTATCCAGGTGATGCAGGTCACTGACTCACCCAGCAGGTCCTCTTGGAGCACTCCTCCTGCCTGGCTGCAGATGGAGTGAGCCATGAGTTCTCATAAGATAGGATCTTAACAAGCGCAGGTACTTACGGTCTCTGAAACAAACTGTGCTTGTCAGTGGGAAAGAATGTGGCAGGACTTCCTCGATTAAAACCCAGGCTTCTGTTTACTGATATGCTTTATTGTTTAGTCTCCATGCTGGCAATAGATGGATTATTGCCCTGGCTGCTGAAAGAGATTGACTTTCAATTTTACATTAATATGATTGTCTACTGGGTTTCTCTTCTGCTGATGATCCCAAGGTATTCTGATAACATCCACAGTTATGTCACACAGGTCAATCACCCAGGTGTCTAAGAAAAGGTAGCTTATCTTCTTCTTAGGAGTCAAGACTGGGACTCAGAAATTAAGCTTAATTCTACTTCAGTCTATCTTGAGTCTCAGAGATGCAAGTCAGTTATTCTCCATGTGCCTCAGTTTTGACATATTCTGCTCACAGAGCACAAGCTCAGGCCGATAGCAAGTAGACACTTAGATCCATAGCATTATAATTACCACTGTTGACACAGGGATAGCCATTGCGAGAACTAGGAGTAATTGTTCTGGAAAAGGTGGTGTGTGTCTCGAAGACTGCCTGCTGACTTGCTCAGTACAGATGTCCCTTCTTGTTTGTGATGAATTGTTTGCAATTGCAAAGGTCACAACAGTCATTGCTGTGGTTAAAATGGGAGAGGGTTAACTAAAGCTATAAAAGCTATTGGGAAATTAGAGAAAGATAAAGTATTAGTTTGAAGTATTTAGATTCAATGAGAGATGAAGAAATACCACTGCTCTTCTATCTAAATAAGCCACACCTACATGAATGTGAAATCTTGTGCTTCCAATTGAAAGTCACTCATGCCTCACTAATCAAAATCAAATAGCTATCTTATTATTTACAGGGTGGGATACAGCAGACCCAATGCAGGTGTCTAGACAGAAATGGCTACACCTGAGCTAGTCACCCCAGGTTCCCTTTAAAGGCACTGAGTAGGGGCGAGCGGGTCTGAGGGCCCCTTAGGATCTAGGACATGTCAGATGATGTGAGCCCTGAAAGTTCCTGCTTTTCTCCACAGAATATAAACAGATGCAAAGCTAGGTAAGATAAATCCTTTCAAAATGGTTGTGGAGATAAGGGTGTAAAATGGCATTTTTTAATCAGAATGAGCAGAATTACCAACTGTAAACTGAGGCTGTAGCCTTTGTCCACAGCTGGGAAGTTGACTGGCAGCACGGTTGGTCTGAGATAGCGTTGAGTATGGTCTCTGCAAATAAAACATCCTATTTCTGGATTAATGAAGATGCTCCCAAAAAGAATATATCTTTCTGGAATAACAAAAAAGATTCTTTCCAAATTGTCTGCAGTGTCTGTGCTGGCCTACTTCCCCACGTAAATAAACTTTTACATAATAAGTAGCATTTGGAATCAAGAATAACTAACTATTTTATGTTGTCCCACCTTAACTTTCCTTCGTTATTCATGAAAATGTAGCAAGTCTATTGCCTGTCCCCACCCTCCTCCATTTAAAGATATGCTGATCCACCCTTATTGCCGCAGAAAGCCAAAAACCCTTTCAGGAAGCTTGCAGCAGCAGCAATCCTAAATGACCGAAGGCAAGGATAAGAGGTCAGCAGTGCTCTAGAGAGAAACCCTTGTGATCATTACGTATATGTTTCACTGAAGGCAAGAAGGAACTTTGTCTAGGCAAAGACCTCAAGGTTTTTATTCTGTTATTTATGTTCTGGTAAAAAAAAAAAAAAAAGAGATGGATTACTAAAGGTTGGCTTAACCAGGGTTGGAGGTTTTTTCTGTTGCGTGGTTTGGTTTTTTTTTTTTGGACAAAAAGGTAATGAAGTGGTTGCTGTTATAGCATAAACTTTTTTTTCCTGAAGGCATTTAAAGACTTACTGAAATAGAAATGCAAACTAGATCTTATCACAATACATCTTCATACACTCTGGACTGAGTTTCTATCCTGTAATGTTAAGACAGACCGCACTGTGCTTCCTCCCCTCCATTTCTGCAACCTCTTACATAGATAAAGAGTCACGAGCATAAACATGCAAGAGACTGAGCCGTGGCATGTTCCAGAAAGACTTTTTCCCACAGTTTGTGACAAGTAATGAATTGTCACGGAGTGGTTTAGTTTTCTATCATGCTGCTGCTACATATTGATTTTTTGTGGGTTTATAGGAAAATCAGAGACTGAAATAGGTCCTTGCAATAACACCATACATAGGATCAAGCTGATACTGTTGTGCTTCAAGTAACAAATCTACAAGCTGCAGAAAACCACAAATCCGCCTGATCTATCTTTAGAACAAAAGTCACATCCTTTCATTGTTTTCATTGAACTTATGCAATGAAAAATGACATTTAAATTTGGGTGCATTGAAATTCTGGAGTTTATTTTATGCTTTACTGCTAAGCTCTGTGGCTTATATAGTACCCAAGAGAATACCATGTTGAACCCTCTAACATGCTTTTTAATTAAACATGTACATACCATTCCTTTTGTTTCTTTTATACTACTAATTGTAACTTAACCTTAATCTAATTGATACAAATCTTGTAATATTTACCCATTAAGCTAGTTTTGTCAAACACGTTTTTCTCATTTTTAGATCTGGATAGAAACAGGAGATTGTACCTTAAAAACATATTTCAGAGTCAAGGTTTGCTCTGAATGACCTGCCTGTGCTACAGCCTCAGGGTCTGCTCTGATTCCTGGCTGGGAAGAGTGGGCACCAAGAAGGGCCATTACTTAGATGTATATAGAGAGAAGGCATAAACTGGAAAGCAAAAATTGCAAAAAATGGATGCTGATGGTAAAATATAAAAATATATCCATATAAAGCTGAGTGGGTTTTAATTATTCACAGGATATGCACTTAGTATGATCGTTAAATAGAAAGCAAGTCCCACTAAATCTTATGAGGCAGATTCGTCTCTGAAAAGCAAGCAAAAGCTCTTCCCTAGAAAACTACAGTGGCAGGGCTGATAGCACTGTCTCATTTACTGGCCGATACGACCTCTGGTCCGCTGTGACCTCATTCATATTTTTCAGGCCTTAATGGGAAAATTAACTTGCAAGAGAAAATCACTTCACATAGAAAAGAACTAGCAAAAATCTGCCTTGGAGGTGGGGGTATTTCAAAATGTTGGTAGAGTTTCTGAAATGTCTGGTCTTGTTTTAGTGTTCTAAAGAGTATCCTTAAATTAAACCTTGCATTTTTTGATTCATGTGTGTTTTCATATTGAATTAATGCCTCAAACAGGAACCCAGCTAGAAGTCCTATAATCCTTTGTTATTTTAGTCAGTCAAGGGTGATGGAGGGACAACCAGTTCAGAAGAGGTAAATGGCCCAAGCCCCAGTCACCAAGTAAGTGCCTGGATTTTTCCATCTTTTGGTGATGGGTTGTTGTCACCTACTTCCATACAACTCTAGCTGTTGAAATGTAAAAATCACTGAAAGAAAAGTGCTACATGCTCACTGGGCTTCATATATTTACGTATTTCTTTACTTGTCTATTTATTTTACCTATTCATACTATTAAACAAGATTTTAAAGGGTCACTATCAGATTTTTAAAAAATGCTTTTTTCCAGGTGTGTTCCTTTTCTTAAAATAATTAGTGTTTTATGTTCAATTTTATTCCTCTCTCTCTTGCTGCTATTTTACTTTCTGCATGTACCTTGGCTTAGGCAGTAAAACTAAATACACACAGCTAGAATAATTTTTACTTTGTTGATTTACTTTTCTGCTGAGGGAAAGGATCATTTAGGTGGAAACTCTATAGAAAAGAAATTAAAGTGAGAATGAAAACTGTTCATTGCAATTTAACAAAAGCTGTGAAAATATTTTTTCTTGTTCTGTTTTTGTTTCTTTCATTCTATGTTCATAAAAGCTAAACCAAAACTTTGTATGTGACTTTTACATTACATTCTTTATGGCTTTAAAAATGTTTCAGAAAAATTACGTTTTCGTTAGAAATACAGATACTGTTACTTTTTCTGAGAGTCAAACCATCATCTGTTGCAAGTCAAGACATCCAGAATAATTACATTCAGTAATGAGAGAGAAAACACAGGTTCTGTGTATAGACGTAGGGTTTCCTCGAACCTGAGAGCAAAACTGAAGTTGTATTGAAAACTGACCTTTCAGAATTTCCTTTTTTATTTCCTTTTTTAATTAATACTAAAATTATTTTCTCACTCTTGCTATTTTCATGATGTCCTATGATACTAATGTTAATCTTTATGAATTATTTCTCTAAAAGCATCCCAAATATAGAAGGTCTTGTCTTGTGACATTTATTCCTTATTCTATATGGCAGTTTTATTAAATGATCTGGGTGAGTAAAAGTCTGGATCTAATTTTTATTATTTTATTATTTTAATTAGTAGCCAGGTTTTTTTTTTTAATCAACTTAGTAGTCTTCATTCTTCTCTCACTTGCACGGGTGTAAATTAGCACAGTTTTATTACACAGAAGAGCTCAAGGAAGACTGTATCTGCTGTTGACTTTTTCCTTTTTTAGAATTTCTGTGAAATGATCTCCTTAAATTATGCTATCACATCTCTGGAATGCTGTGATTCTTCTTTGCTTTTCATCACTGCCATTCTGTATGCTACAGAAATGCATTAAGACACTGATCCAAAATCTGCGGAAATTTGGGGGTCTGCCTTTTGCGCTTAAAAAGCAGCCTTGGATTAAGGTCTCCTGTAACATGATGGGGAAAAATACTATCCTGTTAATCTTTTTTTTTTTTTCCAGTGGCACTGTTGAGAGAGTAAAAGCAATCTGTCAGGTGCAGATCACCCTTTAGAATAAGAAACGTTAACATGTTTCATTATTCATAGGCTTCACTTTGTATTTCCTGAGCTGCTCCCATCAATATAAAATATGCCAATTTCCGGCCTTTCAAGGGTAATATGAAACACCTCAAAGAGATTATCTGATTGGATTTTTTTTTCTTATTTTGCCTGGAAAATGTATTATGAATATTTTTTTAAAGTGTTTTGTTTGACTAACATCAAAGGCCCAAACCTGCTCACAGAAATAGTCCTGTTGCATCCAGTTTGGATTTGGCTGCAATACTGTAACTATGAGGCACCTACACAATCAAACACGTGTGGTGAGGAAGACTTGACTCTAATTTTACACCCACAGAACAAACCCACAGATTTCACAGAGTGTTAATAAAGGTTAGAAGTCGTTCTAGCACCTTTGAACTCAGACGTATCCAGTCTCATAACTGTATTTGGGGTGCTGTGGTTATTTTTGAATTGAATGTGCACATTTGCAACTGTACCAGAGAGAAACATTTCAAAAGCGAGCTAAGGCAAACAAGAGTAAGAAGGATCTTATCAAACTAACCGATGGGTTCAGCAACGGAGAGCTTCCCGTCTGGTAGTTAAAATGAGTCAGAAAGACAGACAGAATTAAATTTGGGGTTATGAAGTTCTGTTTGTGCTTGTGCTGGGAGAGCTCCTGCATCACTTGGGCACTCAGAAGTGCATCCAAGCAGGTCTCTCTCCTCAAGTGAGATGAACAAGGTGCAGGTAGCGTGTGGTGTCTGTGCAGCCCCAAACAACAGTTCTCCTGTACTCTGAGGTTATTCAGTTTGCTCTGATAAACTATTGACACTCAGATGGTGCCTGCCTGTGGTGTACGGGGCTGCTGATCACCTGCATCTCTAGGTTTCATGTGCTGTCTTCATCCATCTCCTGCAGAACTAGAGCAAAGACTAGCTTCGTGATTGTATTTAAATCTAAAAGCAGACAAATCCAGATGTAAGCAAATATATACCCAACATATGTCTGTCCTTTGGAAAAGGAAATAGTTAAATTAAAGCACATATTTTGTTGAGGACTTAAGCTAACTGGTCAAGACTGAATGTATTAAATGGTTGCAGGTTCTATAATTTAAATGTGGGGTTTTTTTAAGATTAGGTGGGGAAGAAAGGTGAATCAAGTGAAAAAGGCCAGTGGTAGTATTGCTACCTCTTCTCATTCTTGTTTCCCCAAAATTAGAGTGGCTTGAGGTTTTTTTTTTTAATAGATGTGAGAGGTGTATTTGCATTCTGTTTCTCTAGAGTTTCTGCTTTCAGGTTTTTCTCTGAAATCATGATGTCTAAAAATGTATTTGTTTTTAATGAAAGCTAAGCTTGTCATGTAAGTGTATAACCCTAAGCCTTTAGAAGAACACCAAATATTTCAAGACTAATGGTAAAATCCCCAAAGTTGGAAAAACTACACAGCATTAAGCTCTGGGCTGTGCCCTGAGGGCAGATGTAAGATTTCCAGCTTTTCAACATGGCAAATGTCTGTGCTATTTTAATTATTATGTTAATAAATAAGGCAACTTTTTTTTTCATAAGAAAAAAGAAAATCCCATTTGCAAACAGATCTCCTAGCAAAAACATATTTGCTACTCTACAAAGAGTGACAGTTTCATTGTCTTATCCTTTGTTTGCAAGATCTGATTTTTCTCCTGTGAACTTCAAACATATCCCGTACTTAGAGCTCTGAGTTTCAGAATCTTTTCCTTTACTATAAATCGGTGCTCTGTCGTTGCATTTGTCTTTGGAATATTTGCTATCTCTTCTTTTGCACTTGTATGTGAAATTTTCTATGATACTGTGGCCTTCCATAGCCAAACCCTATGTTGTTAATTTTTTCATAGTGTTGCAGTTTTATAGCGGAGGTTTTTTTATCCTTTGTTTTATGGTATCTTTTACTTCTTTTCTCTCCCAAACCTTTCCCTTGCACTTTTTGGGTGCTTTCACAGCCTGGGATGCAAGAGCTGGGGGAGTCTCAGTCGGCAGTGCATGCTTGTGACTCTCTGCATCTTTCCATGCATGTTCTCTGCCTCCTAAAACAGCTTCAGCGTAGACATATATGTAAATAAAGCAAGTCTATGCAGGGATGGTTTGATCTTGCAGTCTTTGCTCGTGTAAGTAATTCTACCGGCTCCCTGGGAGTCTTTAAGGCTGCAGGAGTTCATCCCAACTCTGTAAATGAAAACCTGTTGGACAGCAGGATTTTTCCCTGCCAGGTGGCCTTTCATTTTTTAATATATTTATAGATCTCCTTCTAAAATGTTTACATTTCACACTAAAAATAACCATTGTTTGAAACTGCTTTAGACATTAAACTCCACAGAGAGGCCAGTTGCCCCAGCTGAAAGTGAACCTGTGGGCCAAAAGAGCAAAGAGAGTTCAAAAGACAAGAAGTCTACAGTGGAGCTGAGCAAGCAGAAAGGCAGCAAACAGGAAACCAGGGAGCAGCCAGACTCCGGGGAGCAGCCAGCGGCCGAGACCGACTCCATCCAGAACGGAGGAGACGCTTCAAAGGAACCCTCCTTCAAGAAGACAGAGAAGAGGCAGTCACTTGGAGGATTTTTTAAGGGCCTTGTACGTTAACTTGGTCTTATCTTTTTAGTCATTTTCCAGCTGATTTAAGCACCCAGCCTGCAAGCTGTTAGCCATGTGAGAGTTGTGCTGCTTTTGAGACTGTTGCTCTTGCAACTTCACAAGCAGCTTGCAGGACTAAGGCCAAACAGCAGCAAGTTTTTGGGCAAAGGCAAGAAAACCTGGGCCTCAGGGTACTGATTCACAGGCAGGTACGGTTTACTATGGGAGAGCTATAATTGTTCCCACACCCCTGTTTTAGAGGTTCATGCCTTGGCTACAGGGATGACTCAACTGTTCCTGTAGCAGGTACTGAACCACCTACAAATTACAGTCTGTTTATTAAGGAAAAGTGGAGGCGGTGCCGGTTTTCCAGAGTAACCTGCCTGCTATGATGGTGGTTCAGCTGCTGCTTCAGAGCAGCTGGGACATCCCTGCAAGGGAAAAATCAAGGTAGACCACTGGGTGGGTGGCAGGCAGCATAGTGGTCATAAGTGCCTCATGTTAGCAATCACTTACAGACTAGTTAAAGCACACGCAAAAATACACGTGGTATTTTTTTCTTCCTGCATTTTTTGTTAAATCTTACCCTAAATTTGCTATGCCCCCTTCACTGAAATGTGAAATGTAGAAATGAAAGAATTCAGCATACTAAAACTCTGAGTTTCCATAATGCTTGGTGTTACCGATGCAACTAGTGGTTCCTCAGGGCACTAAATAGATGGAAACTTTTTTTTTCCCCCTTGTCCGTATTCAGGGGCCAATGTAGAAACAAAAGCACAGGTTAGACCTGGGACTGCCTCTTAAGCCTTGACAAGAGAACAGATTTCCATTGCTTTTTATAACTAAATTGGAAGGATGCAGTTTGCTCCTCTTTCCTCACATTGCCACAACAGCAATGAATCCACAGAGCTATGGGGTCATTTTTAACATCTTTTGGAAACCTTGTGTGTAAACTGAGCTTCATCACAAATTTCAAGTGATGCAAAGAACCTAGACAGATTTGACTGTTACCTGCAATGCTTCCTAGTGAATCTGGCTCCCCTGAGAGACATACAGCTTTTTTTTTGCTCCTCCCTACCTTACTTCTAAGGCTGTCAGGAAAGAAAAAGAGCTAGGCAATCTCCAGGTCTGAAAGAAGAAAAGTCAAGCAATATAGATTGAAATAGTAACACAGACTTGAAAATTAACCCTGTTAGGACACTGGGTTATAATGTTAGGCTGCCATGCAGACCAGTATGACTCATTAAGAGGCAGATGTTTTTCCACATCATAAGGAGTGTTTAATTTGCACACATTTCACAGAATTACTATGTATCCTACACAGGGCGATTTGCATTACATATTAGAAGGGGAATTAAGAAAAAAAGAAAAATAACTTTCCGCAGTATTGATTAGCAACAGTTCAGCCACTTCTGCTTTCTGTTTCACTCCATTGTTCTGGGGTAAAATCCTGGTCAACCATGAATCAGTGGGATTTTCCTGTAGTTTTAATGGAGCAAGGAAGTCCTGGAGCTCGCCTGGAGTAAATACCAACTTGCATTGGCTTCCCCTCATCTTGGCTCCCAGTGAAGTCTAGAGGAGAAATCTTTTTGCTTAGCACAATGTGAAAAAGCCAGGGCATTGTTTTATGTGTATCTGTGAATTATACTAGCTGATTGAAGTTACCAAATACATGTATGCCCATGTGCACTTTTCTTTCCTCACCCCCTTTGCCTCCAAATCCTGTATGAAATTTCCATTGTGCCCAACATCGGTGCATGTGTGTAACATCTGTTCCATGCTCACAAGCATGGTATGTAGGTGTCGCATCCTGCTTCTGGGTGTTGGCAACCTCCCCCCAGCAGTGAAATCAGGAGTTCTGTTACTTAAACCACTTAGATGATGGTAACAGATCTCTTACGTCAACTGGAGGGGAGGAAGACACCCACGTTTTTCTGGCATAGGTTACCTAGAAATGGGGCAAATGTTAACTACCTCTATTATTTCTGGAGATAATTGAGATTTGTTTTTCTGGTCTGGAGACTTGTTGAAATTAAGCACTGACAGCCCTCCTTTGTCAAAATTCTCACTGTAGCCACTGTGGGAGAAAGGGTTTGTCTGTTGACAATTGCACTTTATTTTGAATGGTGTCATTCATCCAAGCTGTATCCAAAAATCTTTCATAGAGTTTAACAATAGATACAAATTTAGAATTATTCCAGAAAGGGAGATATGAGGAAGTGCAAGCTATCAAGGAAACACGCTTTCAAATGCAAGTTCATGAAAGACACAGAGAGGCAGGAAAGATGTCTCTGATTCAAAAGGCAAAAAAAAGCTTTTTGATCAGGAAAGGAGATTGTGAAGAGGTAAAAAGACCACTTGGGGAAAAAAATGCAGAGTAAAGGTAGAGGAAGTAGAGATGTTCTGTGAGATATTTTTGCTTGCTGAAGTAGTATGCCAGACAGTTTGGCTGTATAGTTCCTTATCTTCTGTCGCAATTATAGAGGCCAATAGTATTCCTACAGCTTCCCTCTCCCATTAACGAAAGACGGCACTTAAAGAAAGTGAAGTTTTTGATAACAGTATAGCTGATTTGGTCAGTTTATTGTGCTTTTGAACTGGGCAGGGGTGGGGGGAAACAAACCCACAGCAATGAGGTCTGGGTATGGAAAACATCTCACAGAGAATGACTACTTCTTTTTGAATATCCCCAAGAAGATTACCCGCACCTAAGAAACCTAGTTCTGCAATGCTTCTAAAAAATAATCTACACATCTCCTAGGTGATCTTACTAAGTCCCGGGAGGGTGTAATCATTAATCTAAAAGTATTAGATCACACACAAACCAATGCCAGAATTTCCCTTTCAAGATACCAGCTCAAATATCTGGTAACAACTCAGCAGAAATATTAAGCTTTCTGCTGATAAAATGGAAGCAGGAGATATTTAAGAGGGGATCCAGCAGGCCTTACTTGCTCATGTAATCTGTGCCCACCAAGCTCCTCCTAAATTCTGGTGAGCCATTTCAATAGCAGCTATTTTAACACCACTCTCTCCTGAATCCATCGATTCCTCTGGGGAAGGGCACAGAGTAAGAGGATGTCATAGTGCAGGAATTGAGAACACTTCAGTTCAAGCATCTGCTCCCAGTTGGGCTAACAAACACTGAAACTTTTGATAGAAATGGAGCCACTTATGCAAGCAAATAGTGTTACAGCCCGGCTGCGTGGTTTTAGCACAGACGATAAGGTCCAGTGGCTGTTCCTATGGTAAAAGAGATTAATTTACAATGTAAAATGCAAAGGTATTTAGTGAGTCTTAGAAAGATTAGATTAGAGAGGGGAAAAAAAAAAACCCAAAAGATTAATGACACTGTTTCTGAGCTGGAATAACTCATACTGAAGTTGTCAGAAGCTGGGAGTGCTTAGCATGCGGAACCTATTCTGACCTATTCTGATCAGAGTATCTGGTACACTGACACAAACTTCTCCCGAGCACAAGCTGGAAAAAAAATATACTCTAATACCATGACATTCCTGCGTGCGCACTTTAAAGTGCTCTGCCCAAAATAATATACGCCAGCTTAGCTGTCACAAATGCAGGCAACTTCCACTGCACTGGAAGGGAGTATGTAAAGTGACTGAGAGCAAGACAGTGAGCCGGTGGTACCTGTGCTTCTGAATCTGAGGGCAGAGCTGGAATTTGTCCGTTAAAAGGGCAGGAACAAAGTTCTTTATTTCAGACTGGGCTTGGAAATTCCAGTTTAACAAGAATCATCAGCCAGTCTCCCTCAAAGCTTCCTGCTTTAATCAGCAATCACCTTGAAAATGGGTGCAGCAGGGAGACTGTAGTGTAAGAAAGTGACACTTCTGCAAATGTGCTAAATGAGTCCAAATGGGGATTATCTCAAACGAGCTCCCCCTCCTCTACTCCTCCCTCCACCCATTTATAGGAAGAATGGCAAATAGTATCATCTTGTTTCCTAGATCAGTCTGGAAATGGCTTAATATCTTCATGCATCAGGGTGGAACAGCTACAGTTGACAGACCCCATTACTCTTATAATGTGGGAAATCTTTTAACTAATGTGTGGGTTTTTAGGGTTGCTGGATAAATTTGGAATGACTAGCTCATTTGGTGTTGTTTGATGGGTATTAGAATCTATTACATTTTTTTATGTGTCTTCCATTTGCTGCTACATATAAGGGGCCAAAAAAATTTATTCTGTTCTAGAGGGTCTTCGAAACTCAACCTCGGTGTGAGCAGAAGCAAACCCATTGCAGCCAGCTGAGCTGCACAAGATTACCGTTAGTTTAAGACAGGGGATTCTTTTAGTCCATTGTGATTTTTGGCTGCTCTTTTTATACTTACATTTTTAAAGGTGAAAAGTTAAAAGTATATTAGTGAGGTGGAGTCTGATCAGTATAAAAACCCCACTCTTCTTACTTCCCTGAAAGGGATGAGGAAGTTGAGATCTTTCACTCTCCTGGTCTGACACAGAACAGTCCTATGGTGACCTGAAGTGATGAGTCAGGTTTCCAGCGTGCAACGTACTGTGTGAAAGGATAATTCGCAATGATTTTGCACAGTTCCTATTGTAGGGAAGGCACATAGCAGTCACCTTTCGCTTTGTCATGCTGTTTTTCTATTTAGCATCTAATGGTTTAGGCATCTGGCTACAAACAGGGTTGGCATCCTACACAATGTTAACAGTGACCTCTGAAACAGTGTTTGTAGATCCATTTTGCTGTCATGTTCTGAAGTTCTGATGGCTTCAAAGCCAGTAAAATTAGGTCAATGCATCTTCAACTAAAGCCAAGTTTTTATCAATTACTGGTCGAAAAGGTAGTTGGTATAGCTAGATCTATGCATTTCCTTCATCTAAGCTGGATTAGTGTCTTGAACTGGTTCCAAAACCAGAATTATATTTGTAGTGTAAAAAAGCTTTATCACCCTAACATTGTCAAATACCTGTCATGCATGAAAGTATTTAATGTTCCTTTAACTTAGGGCAGACCAAGGCTGGCTGTAATACACTATTAATCATGCTTGAAGGACTCTAGAATGGTTCCAGTGAACCGTTTAGGCCAGGGAAATTTTAGAGAAAGTTACGCCAAAACTCCAATACTACAAGTACACAGCAACACGTCTCTGATACGTTAGTCCAGTTTCTAAAGACAATTGCTTTCCATGCTGAGTGGGAAAATTATATTAAAATAACCACCACATTTAGGCAAAGTCACAGGCAGTAGCTTTCGGGGGTTGTCATGATGCAGATGGCGCTCATGCACTTATTAGATAAAAGGCAAATTAAGAAAAGCAGAGAGGTGAAATGAGTGGAAAATATCTGCTAGCAAAACTCTAACACATAATCCCAATCTTAACTGTTCTGAAATATTTGAAAATTTTTATAAATTTCTATATCTTATTCCACAGGGCTCCAAAAGGATGTCTGATGCGGAGGTGCAAACAGATCCAGTGTCTATCCTACCTGCTGGGAAATCCAAGTAATGAATACACGGGGCTGCTGAAGGATCAGCAGCTCTCTGTAAGCTCCCTTGCAGTAGAGATGACGCATTATTTTCCTTTACCTGGCTGTCATCAAATGCCTGAGGCTAAAGCAAACATTGGTGTATCATTTAAGGTATATCATTTACAGGGTTTGTTCATTAGATGTTAGAAAGCAACTCTAAAGATCATCAAGCAATGTGTAGTATATTTAAAGAAAGGTCATGTGGATGATTTTAAGTCTATAGAAGGTAGAGTACGTAAGGTAAGAAAGTGGCAGTGAATTAAATAAATGGCAGAAAAAATGCACGTGACAAAGGAATGCAGTTTGTGCAGCAAGGCATGAGCAACAAATCCTCAGCTTTAGAGAGCTTTAAAGCAGCCAGGAAAAAAAAAAATCTCCTTTGATAAATGTTATACTTAAATGTAAAAACAACCAAGTCACCTTTTGTGGTTTTCAATAGAGCTGAAATTAGCAAAAAGTCTGCAGTATAATAGAATCAGTGGTTTTAAAGTTATGCTTCATATTGGTTATTAATGTAAATTAAAACGCTAAAATGCAAAGGCTTTATATGATTGAGACAACTTCTCTCTTGTCTTGGTGAAGTGGGATAACAAATTAAAAACTATTTAAGGTTCTAATAGGAACACAAGGGGGCACCCGCGTCCCCACTGTAGTCTTAACTCCAAGGCTGTACCTACAATCCTTATTAATGTTTTTCAGATGATAGAAAACTTAGTTGTTTCATCAGATATTTGTTTATATCCATGCTTGTAATTAATCCTAATAAAAACCAAAATCCAGGCACCTCCCTGCTTCACAAGATTCCTGTAATAACTGTAGTTAATAAATTTTACAGAAAATTAAGATTTCTGTGGTTTATTCAGCCCTGGACTAACCTGGACAGGGAACCGCGGGCCTGACGTTTTAATCCACGTTAGCATCTGAATGATACAGTACTGTATATTTTGACCTCCTTATGATTAAATACATGAATACTTACCCTTTCAAAAAAATCATTTGCTGCTTTAATCTTAAGAGAAAATTTGTTATTTACATCCCTGTTTTCTGGTGATTGATGTGACATTAAGGCATAAATCAACACATAAAAACCCTGCCTGTGAAGTTAATAGCTGTCATTCTTTATTTGAGTAAAGATTACAACTGGAAATCAAGTGAGAATTCTGTAAAATCTGCAGAATTACATTTGTAACTAGTCATAGAAGACAGAGGTAAAAGAGCCTTGTTTCTCCATACGAGCCATTGTAGGTAGGTGGTATCTTTGCACTGGCCTCTGCAAACCTGTAGACTTGCGGCAGATGACCAAAACTTGCCGGTGGTTGTATGCACAGAGAGCACAGACAAAAGGTCCTTCAGTTATAATAGTACCTTCTGTTCTCCTCCCTAGCACAATGGGCCTTTGATGCCATATAAAGTGATATCAATCAAGAGTGACTTCTAACAGATTTCAAACCTGATTCACAATGACCTACTTCTACATCTGTGTAGGACAGGTGACTCCTGTGCATCCCTATTTATGGTAGAATGAGAGAAGAATTGGGCTTGTTATATCCAGCTTTGCTCCACAAAAAAGTCTTAGGCTTTGCCTACACTACAAGAGTATACAGCTTTAATTAAGTCAATGCATATAAAGCTACATACAGTGAGACAACCACCATGGTTACATGCTGGTATGAAAGTGCCACATGTCAGCATAGTGAGTGTTACCAGAAAAGAGGAATAAGCTATCATGCTATTTGGTGACTTCATACTGCTGTAATTGCTTCTGTATTAGAATAGTATTTAAGCAATTTTCAAATAAAAATATGCTCTGGCTAATTAATTATATTATAGACTGTATCTATATATTATTATATTATAGACAGTGTAGATATTAATATTATATTATGGATAGATCAGGCCTTCCGTGGAAGGGAACAACTCTTCCTTAGTCCATGCTTTAGGAGCAGGCCTGCGTTGATTGAATTCTGCATTCCCGAGGCAATTAGGACTGCTGACCATGTGATTTGACCGTATCACTTGGCAATGGGGCTAATTTCAGGAATCGGGAAATCCTCTTGGCAGAAAAGCAAGAAAAACAGTAAGCTTGGCTGTGGATGCCCCTTATGCCACAGAGCTATTATTGCAGATGAAATAACGGTTAAGTGTTGGCACTGCCTCCCACATAGAAACTCCCCGTTTTGTTTGATTCCTCTCTGATAACAGGAACAACACAAGCTTTGAAGAAGCGAGTCAGCCTTCTCGTAAAGCAGCAACACATGGAGCCCCAAGAGGAAGAAAGGTCTTAGGAGATGCATCCACAGTTAAGTTGAGCTTCCGCATTCCACATGCTGTATAAGAAACATAAAAGTACAGCTTTTATGTTCAGGCCGGTAAAGCTTAACAAGTCATTTGGAAATCAAAGCTTTGGAAGAGGCTGCAATCCAAGACAAAGGAAAAGAGCAGCCAAAGCAATACATTGCATTTAGACTCTGTTGTCAACAAATAAGCTCTGGTTTTATGCGTAGGATCTTTTAAGGGGAACTGAAGCAGATCAGACTGCTTCAAGGATCTTAAGGTGTGTTTCACATAGGTATTTCTGAAGAATTTTAAGACGCTAATGCAATCTCATAAATATAAAACTCCCAAGGAATGGATTAAAATTGCTACTTCTTGTGTAAGAAACGCTTCCCTCCAACGGACAGATGTTTATTCCCCCCGCTCCGCCAAAGAGCACGTTCCTGGGCGAGGTCAGGGCTCTGCCGCAGGTGCCCCGCTGTCTGCAGGGCGAGCCCTCAGCAAGCCAAGCTCGCCGGCGAAGCACGGCGAAGCGAGCAGCTTCGCAGCAGGTTGGGCGCCGCGGGTTTTCATAACCTGAAAGCAAATTATCTCCCATGAAAGTATATCTGAGCTCAATTGTTCTTCTCTGGAAGCTGTCCAGATGTTTAACTCCCCTGCATTTCAAGAAGGTTTTTATAGATAACTCGTGGCAAAACTGCCCTGTGCTGACTCTTACAACGCGCAGCCCGAGTAGAACAATGTGATTTCCGGTATTAAACAGTCCACCCATTAATTCTGCTCGTAACCAGCAGCTAATTACAAGCACACACAAAACAGGTAATTGCACTTTAGCAGCTATTATTTATTTGGTGTAAGCATTGTCTACAGACTCTTGCCTAAAAAAAAAACCCCAAAAGCCTGGTGGTTTTTTGGCCTGCCCTGTCCACTGGTTTTCTTGTGTGTGTCTCGGAGCCGGTGTCTCTGAGGGGTCCCCGGTGGAGGCCACGGCCAGGGCGGCTGCAGCGAGGCCTGGCCA